>NC_084595.1:16442264-16524764 GCF_033807715.1 Cololabis saira | reverse complement strand
TGTGTATGTGCGCAGCCTCACGTCACCTTCTCTTCGGCTACACGACACATCAAAAGTTGGATGGGGGCTTTGTCTAAACATGGAAATGGGTTCACAACAGATCGAAGGGGTGAGGGAGGAAGCACGTTCAGAAAACGTCCCTGGCATCGAAGTTTTAAAGCAGCTTTTATGATTCTCACCAGGTTTTCATCGTGCGTTTGACCAATTGATTTTGATCTTCTGCACAAGTAAATATTTTCTTGCGATTGGAATTTGAGCAGCACTGATGTAAAGTGGTGAAAAGAGTGTTGTTGCGTCACTGGAGGAGACCAGCTGCAACAAAGTGGGGATTTTGGGAGGAGGGCTGGCCACTTTAGCTACTGTTTCTACAAGATATGCATAAATATGCAGAGGCAGCCGGTAATCTGCCAGACTTTTAATGGGAACTTAAAAGGCTGGGCTCATGTTTTTTTCATGTTTGTTTTAAAATAGAACTCATATCTTTAAAACTTTCTCACCTCATTTGAATCCGCGTTCAGAAGTCTCTGCAGTCTCACACTACTCGCTGAATCTGTGCAGTCATAGATCAGATACTACACCAGGGCTAACGTCAAACACTTTAAAAACTCATATTTAGATCCATGTAAGTATTTGGACAATGAAACAGTATTTTGGATTTTGCCTTTATACACAGCTACAATAAATGTAAACTATGTGACCAAAGCGTGGACTTGTGGCATTTACCTTAAATAAAGTTTATCTTAATTTCTCAGGGGCTCAAAACTATTTGGACAAAGTGACATAGTTATAGATGTAACAGTACTTGTTAATACTCGGGTAAATGGCCGCCTGAAGTCTGGAGTCCTCTGAGCTTCTGAGATTCTGATTCACCTCCCTGAAGATGCTTTACCAGACCTTCGCTGCAGCACCTTCAGTCACAGCGTCAATTTGGGCTTTGGGCCCTCGGTTTTGTCTGCAGTCACCAAAAAGATGCTCTTTTGGGTTGAGATCAGGTCAATGGCTCGGCCAGTGGAGGAAATGTTAATTTCTTTGCCTTCGGAAAAGTTCACGAGTTGCTTTCGCAGCACATTTAGTTCCAGAAGTACTTAGAGGCAGTACTCGAGTTGTAAAAAAAAATCAGGGGGGATGGTGGATTTTATCATATGGGGACAGATAATTTGTGCTGATTACAAATAATATAATATATTACAAATAATAGCACTGACCAAAACACCTGCAGAAATACTGCAGGAATGACATAGCAGCAGTTAAATGCAGCCTTCTGTAAGCTTTAAATATCCACTGGGCTTACATCAAATACATCAACACAAAAATAAAAAACAGTTTTCTGAACGTATCAATATGACTCTGTCCTTCACAGGATAAGTAAAATGGATCACTGCAAAAACTCAAAATCTTAACAAGAATATTTGTCTTATTTCTAGTTAAAATGTCTCATTTTAGTAAAAAAAAATCTCATTACACTTAAAACAAGACTCATCACTGGAAAAAACAACCATTTTCACCTGTTTCAGGTAGATTTTCACTTAAAATAAGTAGAAAAATCTGCATGTGGAATAAGATTTTATTGCTAGTAATGAGAAGATAAATCTAATTAAAGATTTTTCCTACTTATTTCAAGTAAAAAATGTACTTGAAACAGGTGAAAATTGTCAAATAAGTTATTTTTCTGGTGTTATTTTTCTGGTGATGACTCTAAATGTTGAAATAGCAGTAAAACCACATTCATTGATGAAATGACATAAGGGATGGAAAGGGGGGATGATTTTGGCTGTTTTTATTTCAGGGGGGATGCTATCGCCCCTCAACTCGAGTACTGCTTAGGGGGACGCATAGAGACATCAGAACAAGACCTGAAACATGTCCTTCCACCTAAGTGATGGTGTTGATAGGACCCAGACAGTAGTTTTAACTTTCAGAACAAGAAGTGGCTCAACAAGGACTGTCGGTACAGGAATAAGTCTGTAAATGTCTACTACCTTTGGGATAAAAGTATCAAAACTGCTTAGATTCCCATCTTCTAGATGGTTGGTGTATCCCTGTGGGGGCTACTACTCCAGAATATGCATTTATAATATAGCAGTCATTAGATGCAATGAAGCGCTGATATTTAAAATGAAGACACAACCCCACTGATGCCAGTTCACCAGATGTTTTTCCTGCAGTCAGGATAGTTCATACCTGAGTGGGAGCTTTGCAGTAAAATATGCTTTTCTGAGTTTTACCTGTTGAAGATTATTCTTTTTCTTTATTTGTATTTTCAGGAAGAAAAAGCCGAAAGGCGAATCACACGAGATGGTGCCCACAGCTCAGACTTGCTAAACCCACGAAGCGCTCTCGGACTGCAGAACATCTGCAAGACCAAAGTCAACAGCCACGACCGTTTGGATGACCTTCCTCTCTTGACCTCTCGACCTCATCAGGAAAACGTCTCACATTAGCCTTTTGCTGTTTTGGTTTTGGCTCATGATTTTTCCCCTTGTTTAGTCTGGAAATGCTCCAGTTTGTGGTAAATGGCGCATGGGGTGACGACAGAGGGAACTGAAGCCAAGGAAAAGAATGTTTTTATATCCCTGTTTTGCATGACTGAGCGCTCGATCTTCACTAGAAAGACTACTGTCTAACAACTACGCAGAGATATCATCATTAAAATCAACATGTCCTTCTCTCCTCTAGTCTAAAATAGGAGTGTGTGTTCACACCCGCGTCAGATGTGAAGTGAACCTCATCGTTTCTCGGTTGAAAACCTCTGAACTCGCGCACAGCCTTTGTGTGGACTCGTGGGCTTCAGTCAAATGAAGGGCTTTGCTGAGTGACTGAGCCCGAAAAAAAATGCTAAAATGTTACAATGAGGTCAACGTTTTTACACTTTTTTTTTTTTTTTTTTTTACTCGGGCTCCAAATCTGTGCACGGCAGTGTATGAAAGCGAAATAATTAAAGAAAAATCTGCAAGAAAATCAATAAGTAGTGTTTGTTATGTCGTGTTTGCCTTGTGGCATGTGCACCGGGTGTGTGTTGGCTCTGCTGTTTAGAGCTCAGGAATAAAGACGAAGAAGAGAAAACAAATGGATCCCACTACAAACCCGCAGGCATGCTTGGTCTGGCACAGCAGCGCTCCCGCAGGACAGACCATCATCTCGGGTTTCCCCGCGGTCCTCCCCTCTGCTTTGAACCTGACTCACTTCTCCTGCTCCCAAACAAAGCCTTTGGGGGGGGGGGACACGCAGTGACAGGGTCCCTTTGAGGCTGATCTCTTGTAGTGATGGTGGGGGTCCAACTGGGGGTTCTTGTTGGGAAATAATTGAAATAACCTGGCCTCCTGCACACGGAGGGCTTTGAAGTTGTTGCTCTGTGTGAACTCTGTTTCCCAACCGGCGGTTGTGCAATGCTCCGAGTGTGCAGACACCGACTGTTGGTGCTTCGTTTTCCACGTAAAACGATTAAATCCCCCAGAACGCCGGCGTCTCGGCTCTGCATCGGCTGCCTCGTTGTCCTACCTGCGACCTGGGCGTAATTGTGGTTGCCTTAGTGTGTCAGTCTGTGCTTACAGGAGAAGCAGTGGAGCACGTTGCTGCGTCTGTTTGCACAGTCAAATGCTGATTAATTAGGTCTGGATGAAGGTCGACAGCTTTTCATCTCAGCGGGGGCCCGCTCTAACCACCAATGTTTACGCTCGCTTAACATCTCAACAACCCTGCGTAATTAGTCCGATCATATTCAGACACAAGTAAACGCTAATGCGCCCTGCGGACGCCTGCTGCTTTCACGTCGGGACTTTTCCCCTTTCACGGATCTGCTCTGCTCCTCTGGATTATGGGGAAACGCGTCTGAAGTGGCTTTTGGCTGAGGCTTTTGTTTTGGCTGCGCTTTCATGTTTCACGTCAATTGCAGCTTTGCAGGTGTGCTTTGTCCCCTACCTGCTGATGCCGCTCCGCTAAGCAGCGCCCTCTGATGTTAAGTCCTAATTTTAAGGCGTAGGTTGAAATAGATTGATTTTGGGATTAAGCCGTTTACCCAAACACAAGGTTTGGTCGTTGGCAACGCAACACTCGATATTGGGGAGAAGATCTCGGCAAAGTAGGCTAATCCCAATGCAGATAAAACAAAAGCTTTGTTTTAGTTTAATATTGCAGTTTTGTTTGTAGCACAAAAAATAAAAAGTCCCCTTAAACCACTTCTCACTTACTTTTGACGTTGAGTCAAAGAAATCACATTATTTTAACCGTTTACTGGAACATATTCAAGTTAAAGTAAATATCGACTGGACAACAGTCGGGTTTTTACATTTTAGACTTCCAGCTTTAATTCAGGACGTTTCACATGAATATGCTTATTTTAAATTAAACAAAGTTCCTCCGTTGTCTGGTTCATTTGAACTGTTGACGGAAAAAAGGTCCATCGATCACTGCAGTCCGTTTTCTCATTATTTCATGACAAATGAAGAAGAAAAAAAGGTCAGGAATTGATGTAAGTTGGCGTTTGAGAGCTTTTACTAATGGGAAGTCTGGAGAGATCCAAAAGTGATTGGAGAGGGTCGTCATTAGACTGAGGAGGCAACGTAAGTTTATAAGAGAAACAGTAAAAACCTCAGGTGTGGGACGTCCCTGAAGAGACAATCACAGATCTCGCCGGAAAAGCCTGAAAAAGCAGGAAGGATCTCCCGGAGCAGTTTGTATAGCGACGGATCTGAAGAAGCCTCTGACTGAAGGCGCCGCCGCGGCAGCAAACCGCCGCCATGGGCAGCACCGAAGGTAAAATGCAGAGGGTTTACAACGAGGTGTAAACGTTCAACAAACGTCAGCATCGGAAGGGTGTGGAGACGAGTATGGAGAGGGTGAGGAGCAGCTCATGATCATGTTTCAAGCATGGCGGAGTCAGCGTCATGGTATGGGCATGTATGGCTGCCACTGGAGTGGGTTCACTGGTGTTTATTGATGATGTGATTGATGACAGAAAAAGCAAGGTGTATATACGATAGAGCCCTCTAGGGGACACCACAAAGAAAAAAATAAGGGAACTTTATCGCAAAATATTCGCGACATATCGCTAAATGTTTGTGACATATTGCTAAATGTTTGTGTTACATTACATTTTGTCCCAAACACCCTTTTGCGCATCCCTGGCTGTTTGAACGGGCGGCTGATGCCCCGCAGTCATAGAGGATCTTCAAGGTCAAGAGACGTGTCAGAGGAGGATGTCGTGATTCTTGCAGCTGATTGCTTAGGAAGTCGGCCAAAGCAGCCGAACTTGAGAAGTCCTTGCAAGCGACAAGCAAGCCCCCCATCACTGAGAATCCGACTAAGATGTTGCGCTGAAATATGAACTCCGTGCCTAACCTCAAGCACTGATTAATGTCTTTTTATATTTGAGGCCACGTGGAAAATAAAAATCAATTAATTGCCCCCATGCAGATGCAGATGCGCCTCAGAAAGCTTTACAAACGTAGTTCACTGCAGGGGTTTTTTCTCCACTGCAGTGACGACAATTCAGTCAAAGCTAAGGTATGCCAAGGTTATGAGTCACAGAACTTAACTAGAGTATCAATCAACACGTCCAGCAAATACTCATCACAGAAGTCTGAAGTATAGAAGTATGTAGCTTATCTGTGTGGTCAAGAAAATTTGAATTTTTTCAAGTGCAGTCTCGCTCACTGCAAAAACTCAAAATCTTACCAGGAATATTTGTCTTATTTCTAGTTAAAATGTCTCATTTTTAGTCAAAAAATCTCATTACACTTAAAACAAGAGTCATCACCAGAAAAATAACTTGTTATTCGACCATTTTCACCTGTTTCAAGAAAATTTTCACTTGAAATAAGTAGAAAAATCTGCCAGTGGGACAAGATTTATCTTCTCATTACAAGCAAAAAAATCTTGTTCCACTGGCAGATTTTCCACTTATTTTAAGTGAAAATCTACCTGAAACATGTGAAAATGGTTGTTTTTTAGACTTGCCTTAAATGTAATGCGATTTTTTTTATTTTTTTTTGCTCAGTAATATACTTCCTGCTCACATTTAATTGAATTCAGTTGTATTTATAAAGCATCTATTATGAAAGCCCCTCGGTGGGGTGGGGGGGGTTAGGGTCAGTTCAGAATATCATTGGCTGCCCCCTCCCCTCACTCGAGGACATGGCTGACACCCGCTACGGATCTAGAGCCAGCCTCGTTCAGCCGGACACGTCCCGCCCCGGACGCCACCTCTGACCCTCGTCCCTCAGCGCGGAGACGCAGGTTAATAAAATCACGGAAAAACAGACTCTTGAACAGCTTTTTCCACGAAGCAATCCAATCTCTCGGCCAACATTCCTAACGGTGTTGACCTCACCACACCACCTCATCATGTGTGCAATAACTGTCATGGTGAAACAAACAAACAGTTATACGTATTTATATTTATAACATTGTACACCACCACAAATCTGCTGCGGTGGTGTAGAGACGCAAAATCATACGAACTCCAAATACCTTTTGGATCGGAGTTTTAAAAAGCTGGGAGCACACATCAATCTGTCTGACATGCATGTTTTTGGACTGTGGGAGAAAACCCATGTGAGCCCCACAAAGGAAACACTCCTGCCGGGCCCAAAACTCGAACCAGGAACCTCCATGCTGGGAAGCAACAGCGCTAACCGCCAAAACCGCCGGAACTGGCCGGATTCTCTTTTTTCCTCCTTTGCTGGGATTTCCCGGGCCTTAAACTGCAACTGTAAAGTCCCTTCCACCTGTTTGTGACCCGGCTATGGCGGAATATTCAGGTCCGGTCCCTTTCGCTGTCTGCGTTGATTGTAATCAAAGCACACCATGAAGTCACGTCCTCTTAACGTGAATCTGAGTAGCCAGTGCATCCCTCTGACGGCTGCTTCTGTCTCCTGCCACGTCATCGACAACAGAGCGACTCAAATGACCCGGTATCATCAGCCATGCAGGTCATAGCAGTCCTCCGAGGTTGGGACTTGCAGTTGTTGGTGGTTCTTGAAGCTTTTCAGCGTCCATTTAGAAGAACGAAGGAAATACAGTTCAAATAAGGTGACATGTCTGTTTTCCTTTGTGTCACGGTTAGTTTCTGTTTTATTTTGAAACCCGTGTCTGTGTTTCAGTTTCTGTCTTGACTTCCCTGGTCCCATCTGCCCTGACCGTCTGCACCTGTGTCTCATCAACCCTTCTGTGTATATCTTGTCTTGTCTTTCCCTTGCTCCCTGCTGGGCCGTACTGTGTCGTCCCTCGTTGTGCCATATCAGGTTGTTGTAGTTTGGATTCATGTTTTAGCTCTGGTTTTGCAATCCTGCTAAGCAGCGCTTTTCTTTGATTTAAGTTAATAAATCACTATGTGTGGAACTCCTGCCTCCTGGTCTCCTGGATCTGCAACCTATCCACTGTATTCGTGCCACCTTTACGCGCGCATGTAAAAATCATTATATATATTTAAAAAATCCGTGTCCCTTTAGGGGCTCCGTAGAGTGGCCCGGCACTCATTTGTTCTGTCCTCAGTCACTCTCCAGTTGTCGCGGTGGGTGACGAGGAGGTTCCCGGCCCGGCGTGTTCTGCACCGCGGCTGCAGCAGCAGCAGCAGCAGAGCGTCACAAGCACATGACGCACCGGGAAGTGGCTGCGTCCTGACTGACGCTGTGCTTCAAACACAGAGGGACACGATCAGCGCTATTATATTATAAGTCTGATATGTGATGACATTAAAAGTATGACATGAATCTGGCTTTATTTCACCACCTCACCGTCTGCGTCGCCAGTTCCCCATATCTTCAAAATGTTCGTGCGCTAGGATCAAAGTTTGCGTAGAGATACGCACCTTTTCTCGTTAAGTTTTTTTTTTTAAATCCCAACCTTTGCGTAGAAGGTGGCTTGCGCATCTTTCAAGCCCTGTTTCGTGCGCACGCAAGCTTTATAAATGAGGCCCCTGAGCTGTTTCAAGGCAAGGCAGGTTTATTTGTATAGCACAATTCAACACAAGGTAATTCAAAGTGCTTTACATCAACATTAAAAGCAGCAAGACACAATTAAACAGTAACAAGTAAATTAAAAAGGGAAATAGAAATAAGAAACATACAATGAAATAAAATAGAATAAATAACAAATAAAATGATAAGATAAGAGGTAAAATAATTTGTTTAAAGTTGTTAAAAAGTTAGCAGTAGAGTACAGCAGGTAAGTATTTAATTTAAGAGTACGCTTCAGTAAACAGTAATGTTTTTAGGCCTGATTTAAAGGAGCTGACAGTTGTAGCAGACCTCAGGTCTACAGGAAGTTTGTTCCACCGGTGAGGAGCAGAATAACTGAACGCTGCCTCACCTTGCTTGGTTCTGGTTCTTGGAACCACAACAAACCAGATCCAGATGAACCTCAGGGGTCTGGGAGCTTCATAGAAACTAACAGATCAACCATGTATTTTGGTCCAAGACCATTGAGTGCTTTGTAGACCAGCAGTAAGATTTTAAACTCTATCCTTTGACTCACTGGAAGCCAGTGTAGTGATTTCATGACCGGTGTAATGTGGTCCAGTTTCCTGGTGTTTGTAAGGACTCTGCGTTCTGGATCAGCTGCAGCTGCCTGATAGATTTCTTGTTAAGGCCTGTAAAGATGCCATTGCAATAATCCAACCTACTGAAAATGAATGCATGAATACGTTTTTTCCATGTCTTTTTTAGACAGAAACCCCTTTATTCTAGCAATGTTTTTCAGGTGCTAATAGGCAGATTTAGTGATAAACTTTAGATGGCTGTTGAAGTTCACGTCTGAGTCATTAATTACACCAAGATTTCTGGCTTGATTTGTAGCTGTCAATGACATGGAGCCAAAGTGAGCGCTGATCTTTTCCCTTTCATTTTTAGGGCCAAAGATGATCACCACTGTCTTTTTCTGCATCTAGCTGGAGAAAATTCTGGCACATCCACTCATTGATTTGATGAATACAGTTACTCAATGAGAGTAAGGGGCTGTAGTTATGTGATGACAATGAAATTTAGAGTTGTGTCATCGGCATAGGTATGGTAGGAAATGTTGTGATGTTCCATAATCTGAGCTATACCATTGAAGCACAATGCCGGTAAATCCCACCCACTTTTCCAATCTGCTGAGAAGAATGTTATGATCAACTGTGTCAAATGCAGCACTGAGATCCAGTAATACCAGAACAGAGGATTTGCATCATTATTCAGATGAACATCATTTAAGACTTTGATGAGTACAGTCTCAGTGCTGTGGTGTGGTCGAAATCCAGACTGAAATGCGTTAAAAAGGTTGTTTTGCATCATAAAAGCATGGATTTGCTGGAAAACAACCTTTTCCATGATTTTCCCCAAAAATGGCAGATTTGATATTGGCCTATAGTTACTAAGTGTTGTAGCTTCCAGATTTGATTTTTTTTTTTAGAAGAGGTTTTATTACTGCAGTTTTCAAGGCCTGGGGAAACTGGCCTGTTTGAAGAGAAGTATTTATTATCTGCAGTACATCTGAAGCTATGCAGTTAAAAACTGTTTTAAAAAATTTTGACGGCAGAATATCAAGACAGCATGTTGTGGGCTTTAATTTTGAAACCGTTTCCGTTAGGGTTGTATAATGCACATTGCTTGTCTTATCTGTAATATTTTGCAGTTCAGGTGGGATTGAGGCTGTGGGGTTTGTCAGTCTGTCTACCACAGAAAACAGTGTGCGGGCATTACTACTGTTTCTAGATCATCTCTGAAAAATATGATTGCCTTGCATTCTTCAGTTTCTGGTTATAGTTGCGAAGACTCTCTTTATAAATGTTGTAATATACATGGAGTTTGTTTTTGCGCCACCTGCGTTCTGCTTGTCTACATATCCTTCTCTGTGCTTTAACCAGTGTGGCGTTTCTCCAGGGTGACTTTTTCCTCCCTGACAGAACTTTGGTCTTAATTGGGGCGATAGAATCAATAACAGTCATAACATTGGAACTGAAATTGTTAACAAGGTCATCAACTAGAACTGAGGGAAGGGTTGGTGGTGTAAAACCCTGGGTGAATAACTAGGAACGGAGTTTCAACTCTTCTGTGTCCTTTTTCCTTCCCATCCAGTCTGGCTTTTATATTTTTACCCTTGTCCCGAGCAATCTCGGTCTCAGTCTGCTCTGGCCTTTTCAAGCCTGGGACTGATGAATGGTTTGGACGTTGAAGTGAACGCTCTAAATGTGTTACGGCAAACCCAGTTTTTTTGGAAAGGAGCTCATTTTTCTTTTTTCTTTCTTTTTTTTTTAACCGCGCAGAAGGTGCTGTGATCCTCCACCACAGCTGCCGTGCACAGATGCCTTGTTATGTTGCCGCGCTCATCATTGTGTTTTTTCCTTGAAGAAGAAGAATGTGCTGCTGGTTTGGTCACTCCCAGTGTTCCCAACATAGCTTCCAAGTCCCAATGCCGCACTTGGAAACAACTCCGTATCCTCAAACTGGCCAACTGTTGAAGCAACAACAAAGACAAAAGCCCACAACTGTCCATGAAGAGGAAAAAAAACAGCCTCCTTGTCAAATTTCCTGTAATTTGCTGCAGCTCAGTGCCTTTAGATATTCTTAATGTCTTTGTCCCCATTCAATCTTAAGCGGCGTCACCATCCCTATAGGAGCGGTTGCAATGTTATCCGCTGTGACATGAACTGAACCGTAGCCCCGGCAGCTGTAAGGACTCATAGAAGTGGTTACTTGAACCCCCTTTTCAACCCTTCAGTACAGCTCCATCTCTTACAGGCCAGCTAGCATTGTTCCCCCGTCTCATGCAGCAGCGTCGAGCTGAGCTACATCCCTGGAGGCGCTGCAATCCGCCGAGCCACCGACGTCTGCTAGGACCTGAGGTTCGCTTTTCATTGGAGTCAGTTCTTTTTATATTGAGGCGCGTCATTCTTCCAGGCCACAGAAAAGGCAGATACCTCACTTTACTACACCGCAGAAGAGCGCAGCAGAGCAAAACAGGCCCAACACGGCCCATCCACCCTTACATATGTGCGTCGTAGGCCATGCCCAGCACAGGAAGCCATTAAAGAGCAAATCTATCAGCCGGCTCTGTGGAAACTAGGGGGCGTGGGGGGGGAGGGGGCTCTAAACCTCCATGGAAAGCTTGTGGAAGGGCACGGTGCCAGGGAAGTGAGATGCTCTACACAGCTCGTACCAAATATAAATTCATTGCAGCCACTTGGAAACGCGTGTTTTCATAAACACGAGAGCTGGGTGGAAGCGATTTCCTGATTCGGAGGGATTCAAACGCAAAGTGGTGGGGAGCTGTCACAAAAGGGGAAAAAAACCAGTGAGACAAACAAAATGAATAAAGGAGAAGTGGTGTTCGCCATTTGTTTGCCTCGAGGGGAAATGTTTTCAGAGCTCGTTCTCTTCCGGGGAATCGTTTTCAGCGGCGATAATCCACAGACGACTCCAATCTGATTTCTCCGCAGAAAGAAACGCCGACTGTGTTCAAAAGACAAAAAACGCAGATGCTCCTCATGAATAAAGATGCACAACCTGGCGTTTCTTTGCATGCAAAGAAGAAGCTGTTCTCCGTCAGGGTTGTTTGTTTCCCGTTGAGTAAACTCTGCCCTCGCTCCGCCCGGACTTCAGGCCGTCTGCACCGCGAGCGGTTTCGCCGCTCGCCATATCTCATTCTCCAGAGGTTGAAAGGCATCCTGCAGCCACGCCGACTTGTTTCCATCTGCTTTGATTAGATCCCATCGCGAGCCACATGTTGCACTTTTGTGTGGTCTTCAATTAACTCAGCGTTGCACGGGCGAGGGCACCGGTTTTATTTTGGGTTTGACATCTGCTGCAGTCTTAGCAACAGGTTTTGGAAGAATACACTGCAAAGGTTTTTGAAGGCCTAATTGTGAAGTGAGAACCACTCCAAATATAATACCCTACAACCAGATGTTGTAATCAGAATGTTTTTTTTGCCACAAACTATTGCCACACATCCATTAAAACACACACAGATTTACAACTATATTACATTTTTTTTGCTTTCATTCCCAGACTGACACCGGATCTCGTTAACAAGGAGCCTAATGTGTGTTTTTTTTTGGTGCACATTTATCACCATCACAGTAAATTTCCTTCTATTAGCTTCATACTTTATTGTCAACTGTTGTCTTTGTGACCAGATGTTTAATTAGCCATTTACTCACTTACTTCACTTTTTACTGTCGAGTCGACTCTTTGACACAATGCTACTTGACTTTGCGCTCTCCGAACCTCCCGCGTGGTCGGAGGTCGGGACTTCCACTTGACCAACGTCTCGGTTCTTGTCTTTTTCAGTCGTTCCGTTGTGGGTGTTGTGGTGTGTTTGGAGCCATTGTTCTGTTTTATGACCTGAGATACAGCTGTCAGCAGCTACGAGCGCACGTTTGACCCGTGAACATTTTAAAATGGGGGAGTTTAGGCTTGTTTTCATTTATTGTAACTTGCCCAGATCCTGTGGCTGCAGACGAGTCGCAGGCCCCCTCCACTGCTGTGCTCGGTGGTCATGTCTCTCCAGAGAACATGTGCAGAAGTCTCCTGGTTTATTTGGATGTAACTTTGTACGCCGAGCACCTGGCTGCCACTTTCCCTGGTAGATCCCATGGGGGCAGTAAGGGGGGGGCTTGATTTTCACACACAGCATCTGCATTTTGTTTTTAGAGGTTTTCTAAATAAATTATTTACTTTCTTCTCCACTTGACCATACATTGACTAAAAACTGCAGAAATCATCTGACCTCATGACCTTTTGTAAGTTTGCTGGGGACTTATTGCATCTTTATTCCACGTGCAGATGTTAATGTTTGTCCTTTAGCTGTGAAGTTAGATTTTATGACCCCCGTCTGTGCATAAGTGAAGCATAAGGCTCTGTTTCTATGTCTTAAGTCCATATTTTACTCCGACATGTCACTGCCAGACGCTTAACCATCGGCTTCCATTGGAAGGAGAACATTCAGTCTCTAGATATAATCTCTCCAAATATGACTTTATCCCCATATACCCTGAGTCTCAGTATGTAAACCTGAGTCAGTAATTCCCTGACTTGAGATTTATGATAGCACCTGTCTGTTAGCACAGATCAAACTGTTTCAAAGTAAACTGTTCCAGCAGGCACGGGAATTCCCATCAAATCCGACTCCAGAATCCCCCAGATCATCAGGAACTTTGTTCTCAGCATCGCAGATAAATCTCTGCAATCCCCACCAACCATTACACTTAATGATCTGCTTAACTGGCTGCGTTACGCCAAAGCTAATTCCAAGAAGAAAGACGACTTCAAAAGGCAGTTGCTCCTCCACGCTTGGTTTGTGTTTTCCCCCTTCTTCTGCTTATCTTGCACTCTGGAACTTGTAAAAGGCACAGATATGATAAAAAAAGAATTAAATCTCTGTTCTTGTGTGTATGTAGAGATTTTTTTTTTTTTTTTTTTAAGTATATGCCTGTGTGGGCGACGCTCGAGTCTGAAACCCTGTTAGCGGTAGTCTGCAGACTTTACAGTCACGGCATCTACGTATACAGTGTGCATATCGCTCATGGGAAACCTTATCGGCCGATGCTAGCCCGGACTTGCCTTTTCACCGTAGCGTACATCTACAAACAGTAGTGGAAACCGTATTAATGTTCACTGATGGAAACACACAGCGCTTCTTCAGCGACCCGCTCTGCTGTTATGTAGATGTTCATTAGTCTAAACTGTTATTTTTATGGATGTTTTTCCAGACAATTTCTCGCCGTTACGACTCCTGCACTCAGTTTCATATCTAGTTTTCCCACATTCTTCAACCCCGGAGGCAAATATTGTTTACCGTCGCGGCGCACTTGCTTGTGGTGTCTGAGCGCTCCTCATCGCTTGTGTCTGCGTTCATACCTGCTTGTTATCGTCAGATTAAAATCATAATCGGAGTGTTACAGATTCTTTATTTTCCCTCACTTTTTCATTATGAATCCTCACTAAAATTTATGTTCTCACTTCCTCTGTGTGTTTGAACGTACAACAACTGCATACGTATCCATGTCCCTGCCTTCACTCAGCTCTCCATGAACTCAAAAGATGCAGCAGCCGCTGCTTGTTTTTCATGTTTATACACAAGAAGGTGATGTCCTGATTACCAGACTGAGTGTTATTCATAAAACATTATTTGCGCTCAGGTTGAAAATCTGAAGAACTTTTCTCAAGTTTTCCTGCGTTCCTCCTCCTTTTTGCAAAGTACGGTACAGATTTAGAAACTGTTTTTACTTAAAAAACAAATCCTGGTAAAAAAAATAAATAAAAAATAGTTCCAAGTTTCCTCACAGTACTACTTGATGCCAACGTGATGCCATCTGGGGTTTTAAAATGACTCGATAGTGCCATTTCTGAAGTTTAGTCACAGTCATTAAAACATGTTTGTACTGGTCCAGGTACTGGTCTCATCTGGCTTCATAAAGAGGGACATCTGCAGCGTATTAAAGGTTATCCGCTGCCTAGTGGTGTCATCTAATGGAAGTGTATGCAGCCCAAGTACAGAACCCTGTGGAACACCTTGAGTAGCTCTGGTGTAGGAAAACTCTATCAGATAAATATAATTATGTTGGCCGTTGATCAAATAAATATTTATTCAACACTAAACCAACAATGTCTAAATGTAAAAAAGTAAAATAATGATAGTTCGGCCGTGTTTCACGGCTGCATGTTCACTGGTATAATATCAGTGTGGCAAGTTGAACTTTTAGTGAAATAATGATGGCATTTTACTGTGGTTGGGTTTAAATTAAACCTTCAAATTCAATTGCTGAAACTTTCCATTAGTGCTGGATGAAAGCGAGCTTTCTTACGCCAGAGTCCAACTGTGACCTCAGGTCCAACCAGGAGCCTCTGAGAAGCAGAGAGGTTCCAGGCCGCTCGGCTGGACGTGTGGCTCCGAGGTCACGTGAGAACTTCACCCCTTATGTAAAGGGCCTATCTCATAATGTCTTGCGAGACGAGTGAAAAGGATGAGCGGTGGCATAAAAAATATGCTTTTCAACTCTCAGCTGAACCTCTCTTTGAACGGAGTTCAAAGTGTCTCTAAAAACTCTCCAGAGCAGAGTGGATGGTTATTTTTAAAATCTGCTGCACTTCTTCTGGTGGGACCCGTCTTGTTGACGAGAACGATGAAATTCGCAGCGGACGAGTCGGCGCAGCTGTCTCACGGCCGATGGGACCAAGAGGTGACACTTCAGACAAAACCTTGCTCCTGATCGTGATCAAACTTGTAAAAGCTGTTGAATAAATATCTAAAGAGTCCTGTCGTGGGTGCAGATCTTGTACGGGGTGATTTAGGTGCAGCTACCCCAAAAGCTCGATCGCTCCTCCTTTCCTCTTGTTCTGGCCGCCTCCAGAATCAACTGACTGGATGACCTCAGTGCTCTGGCAGGGGTGCAATCCTGAAGCAGCTCAGTCAAAAAAGAAGGTGCAAACCCGTTCATGGCCCTAAAAACTGTTCCTCCTGCCAGTTAAAAGGCGGGCAGCTGCATTTTGCACCAGCTGCAGGCGTTGGATTGATGAGTGGTCCACATACGAGGCATTGCGGTTATCCAGGCGAGATGATATAAAAGCGTCTCTGCATCATTAAAGGGGGGGGGGGGGGGGGGGGGCTTTAGAAATGATCCTTAGCTGAAACAAACTCGACCTGACGACAGGCAAAATCCGTTTTACCAAATTTAAAAGGATTATGAAAATATATTCCAAGAGTCTTGAGGAATGCAGATGAGAGGGAGAGAGGGCCAGTAGCGCCAATATCCGGCAGCTTTCATGACGTGGACGAAAACAAAAAACTACGTTACATTCCTGGGTAGAATGTGTGTAAAAGATCTGTTTAAATTGAGTTTGATCATTTGAAAATTAATAATAATAAAAAAAACAGTTTGATCCCGTTTTCTTGCAGAGATGTGTTCGTCTGGGCTCAGGATCCTTCCACTGCACCGTATCACATGACGGGAGACGGCGTTTGACAAATCGAACATTCAGCCTGATATAGAGCAGGACGGTTGTGCCAGAAACATGAAACTACAGTTTGTCTAGCGAATAAGTCACTGCAGCCTGCAGCGGGTTAGTGTAGCTGAGAGTAAACGAGGATAAAAGTAACTGTTTGAAATGGCAACTCGCTGTATTCAGGCCTCGGAGTTTTGTCATACGAGAGGGCGCATCAGCTCGACATGAAAGTGTTGAGCTCATTTGCTCAACATAAGGTGTTGATTTGTGTTTTGAAAACTAGAACTGCGCATCATCTTAACGCTTTTCAGTCGTAAAAACTGAAATGAGTTTCAGCCAAAGCAGCCCAGTGTCTCACCGCCCACGTCGAGGCGAAGCTTTGTTCATGGTTTTGAAGGGAAGCATCTCAGAGTTCTTTATCTGCTTCTAACAAAAAAACGACAACAACAAATAAGGAAGACCTCACAAAACACTGGAACCTCTTGTCTTAAAGCAGCTGAAAAAAAGGGTCTCGAACTGGAGACGATTAACACCTCCACCTTCCTGGAAATGCAATTGTTTGGCTGCAGAGAAAACTTTTGCCGAAGATCAAAAACCCACACGTGAATCACAGTAGATTTGAACCAGAAACTTCACACAAAAGACCCAAAAGTACATGTGGCAGAGTGGAGGAGCTGCAGCCACTCAGGCTGACGGGACACAGGTGTGGCTCGTCAGCCTCTCCACTCTGCCAGCCTCATAAGAGGAGAAGCTGCTGCTGAGACTGGTGTTCAGACTGGGACTGGGAAGCTGCTGGTGATATGTGTTCTGGGTGATTTGGGTGAGAATAAAAAGGGTCTGCAATAAACGCCGTGTCCTCTCCATCCTTCGGTCGGGCCCCCGTAGCATCCACCCTGCTACATCTGGCACCCAACGTGGGGCCCGAAGGATGGAGGAGAGAGGCATGGAGCGTGCCCTGGACACGCTCGCCCGGGCCATGGCGGGCATGGTGGCCGCCTTCCGGGACCAAGGTGAGCGGCAGCTGGCCGCCATAGAAGCCCTGGTGGCCGCGGGGCGACCCACCCCTGCACCCCGTCTGAGGGCCGCCGCAGCAACGCAGGAGGAGCTGGCGGCGCCGCAGCTGAGAGGCCGGGAGGCAGAAGCTGCGGGCCGCCAAGCGACGGCTCCCGAGGCGGCGGGACCCGCGGAGCGACCCATCCCTGCACCCCGTCTGAGGTTCGCCGCGGCAGCGCTGGTGGCGCCGCAGCTGAGAGGCCGTGAGGCAGAAGCTGCGGGCCGCCAGGCGACGGCTCCGGGGATGGAGTCAGCGGCGGAGACGGAGGGGGAGACGGAGGCGGAGTTGGCTGGGGAGGCGGCTGCGGAGGCGCAGCCGCCATCAGCGACGGCGGGGACGGAGGCGGACCACCAGCCAGAGCAGGGCTGCGTTGCGGAGGAGGAGGAGGAGGCGGTCCCGGAGGCGGACTGGCAGCTGGCGCAGGACTACGCCACGGAGAAGGCGGTCCGGGGCGCACCGTGTGGCCCGAGGCCACCACGGGCCCGGCCAGAAGAGCGTTGTCCACGGCGACCGGGCCGACGCCGGGGTCGCCCCCCCCCGACCGTTGCGCTGGTCGGGCCGACGCCGGGGGCGACCACCCCGACCGTTCCACTGCTCAGGCCGACGCCGGGGGCGACCACCCGACCAGGAAGCCCGGAGGGTTCCTCTCCCGCTCCGAGGGGGCGGGGGGGGGAGTATGCTCGGCCGGAGGGACCCCGGCTCGAGTTTGGCGTTGGGGGTGTGTGGCAGAGTGGAGGAGCTGCAGCCACTCAGGCTGACGGGACACAGGTGTGGCTCGTCAGCCTCTCCACTCTGCCAGCCTCATAAGAGGAGAAGCTGCTGCTGAGACTGGTGTTCAGACTGGGACTGGGAAGCTGCTGGTGATATGTGTTCTGGGTGATTTGGGTGAGAATAAAAAGGGTCTGCAATAAACGCCGTGTCCTCTCCATCCTTCGGTCGGGCCCCCGTAGCATCCACCCTGCTACAGTACATTTTTCTGCCAAGCAAAGGATGCACTGCATCCTCCGGCTGTATGTCGGCTCCTATACGAGCGTTCGCGTCTGCAGCTACTGATGTATGTTAAGTAGTGAAAGAAAAATACATGCATTAGTGCTCAAATCGTACATGTGGGGAGTTGATCATGTGAGACACGTTGATCTTCTGAGGAGAGATTTGGTTCATATTTTTTGCATGAATTGGTGTCGGTTTGTTCACATATTGGACATCATCAGTGAGAAACAAAGTCTGGATGTAAACTTTCCATTTAACGAGAACGTTACAGCGAGACGGTCCACACATGGACCCAAGACCCTGGTATCAGCCTTGTGTGCAGGCGGGACATTAACCTGCTCGGTTGGTCAGCCTGAAACTGGTTGACGGCTTGTGTTGCTGCAGAAATGTGACTCCAGAGGGTTTTGTTTGCGTTTTCGCTCAGCCGCAGAGTGATTAGCTGCTGACATTGAAAGTGACATCAGCAATCTTGTCATCTTCTTTGTATTGAACTCTTGTAAACAGTGTCAGAGTACAGGGCCGTGCATCGTCCGAGCGCGGCTCTCATCTGCAGTTTACGTTATGCACGGTGGATTGTGGTTCTGTTACTGCGTCCCCTGAAATGGTTGAATTGAAAAAAGACTCCAGTAACAGGATGTTTGCAATGTTGTCAATCCGACACGGGGGGGCGGGTGGCCCAAAAAATAAAATAAAAGAGGCACCGTGTGAAAACAAGTCTGCCCTAAGTGTGTCCACCATAGAAGAAGCCCTGGAGTTGTTTGTGGATCGAGGGTGATTGAGTGTGGCAGCCACTTTCTGCAGCCCTTTGAAGACTCTCCTAAAAGTAAGCGCACCACTTCCCAAATGCAAAGAAACACAGCAATAATTTTATTCGTGCCAAATGTCATTCCAGCTCCGCACTGTTCCCCGAACAGATGTGAGATATTGCAGATGAGCGACTTCCATCCTATGACTCAGATGTTCTGTCGTCCCCAGACCACAACAAAGATGATTCCCATAAGCCGGTGCATCAGGGAAAGGGGGGGGTTAATGGCGGGAATCAGTGACCAAACAACCCTGTGGCTTTAATCAGAGACAATCACGTCTTCAGCCAGGTTGAAGTTATGTTCATCTTTCTTTTTCCCCACAAAAACCAGTTTAACTATCAGATACATAATTGGAGCACAATGTGACCTCTGTGATTGCTTTGATGTTTTTTTATGGGAATTTGTGACAAAGAAAAAAAAGATTTACATATTGCAAAATACAGGCATGTTGTAGTCGCTCCTCCCATTACCCCTAGATTTGCACAAAACCCAAATATCGAAAAGGAAAACCTGTAATGATTTGAAAAAAATCTTTTCACTATTTTTTTTTTTTTCAGGCGTGTTGATGATCCTGTTAACGCACATCTCTGGCAGAGCTGGACGGGACATAGCTGGTCAATCTGAAGTCATCAAAATCTAGTTTCCTGCCTCATTGATCCAATGGAGTTGTGCTGTAACTGTCTTACCCATGATGCATCACTGCATTACATACGGGCTTTGCTGACTGATCATCCGCCGCCTTCATCATCTGACTGTTTTCTCACCAGCTGTGACTGCAATCGAACTAATTTGTCAAAGACGGAAGATGTTTTTGTCCATCTCCTTCAAAGTTGAGATTTTTCTTTTCGTTGTTTTGAAGAGAAAAAACCGTGACGGAAACGTGATTATAATCTTTAAAGGATCTCTAAAGATGTAAGCATGTAATGATCTTGTAGAAGTGTAGAAAGATTTTGAAGCTTCACTGTCAAACGTTTAGTTTGCGTGGACATCCTGGGTATAAGCAGACCTTCTGCACTGAAATCAGAGAAACCGACGAGAGCAAGCCTCCATGAAAACAGTCCAAGATTCAAAAACTATAGAGACCTTTCTAGCTGAATTAAAGTAGAGCTTAGATTTACACTCATGTGGACATCAGGACAGACAGTATCATTATTAATGCACAAATAAGCGGATACAGGCAGCTTTAAGCAACTTTTGCAATCTGAGAATGTAGATATATTTCTTTTCATGTCCCAAAACAACATTTTACTTTAAATACTTTCTAAGGAAAACTAAACATCTCTACTGCGAGAGAGATGCAGCCTTACTCAGCTGCAGTCACTTTGCAAATGTTAATACATTCATGTTTTAGCATCATATAAAAATACTTTGTTCATTTGATTATTCATTTGTAATCTGTTAACTGACATTTACTAGATTTTTCAAAAATATTCTTCAGCGCTGCAGCCAGGATTTATGAGTAATCTAGATTGCATCACGGCGTACATCAGTCACTTTTACAGGACTTTCTTAAATAGGAATGATTACTTTTGCAGAGGCCGTTTCTGGTTAACGAGGGACGAGATGCTTCGGGTTTGGTTTGTGGTTCGGTCATAAAAGCTTTGAAGTCTTCACTTTGTTTGCACTTTGAGGCTGATGGGTAAGGCGCGAGTGAAGCGAATGGCTGAAGAACACCACGGCTCAAAGGACGGCAGCTGGGTTGACGTGCTACCAGACCGTTCTCCTCCTCCTCCTCTCTGATCAAATCTGGAAAACAAATGATGCAAATGTGAAAAGAATCACATCAGCCAAGTCAAGTCAAGTTCTGGTGGCGTGTCAGGGACCCTTACAGAGACACTGTCACGTTTCTTCATTAGATTTGTCAACACTCGCCGTGCCGTTGGGCTCCGAGACCGGCCGCGCTGCACGTTGCTGAGGTTAAAATACAGACACAACAAAAGTGTCATTTTGATGTTTATTCTTTGCAAGATTGGACACATCCCTGCGGAGTGAGGCGGGCCATGTTTCTGTAGAGAAAGAGAAGCTTTAGGAGACAAAGTCAGGCCATAAGACATGAAGCTGGTTTTAGTGTGATATGGCCAAAAAAACAAAAAGCGTGCAGTTCTGGGAGTCCCGAAACAAATCAGTAAAATGAAGTAGAATAAATCATAAAGAAGAAGAACACATGTACGTTGGTGTCCCTGGGCAGGACACAGAACCTGAGACTCCCTCCGCCGGCCCGGCCCGGCCCGGCCGGTCATGGTACCGGCTCCAATCCTGGATAAAAGAAAAGGCTTGTGTCACTTTGGGAAACCCAAAAGCAGCGGCTCGTCGTGGCGTTGGGACCATCTGCACTGCGATGAACTCGCCGCCACAGATTATAATCTACGATGAGACGAACCGGAGGGGAAAAGCTTTATTACTCAAACCGTCAAAGTTTATAGACCGAGGTTTAGAGACACACTTCCCCTACTGTACGTGTGCTGACGGGTCGTTAGAGCGCTTCTTCGCGATGTTATCGCCCGGGAAAGAGGACAGTTATGCCACCAGCCTGACTCATCACCCCTTTGAGCTCCTTGTGGTCCCAGATCTTCAGCAGTTGACTCCAGTCTTGTCAGAAGTCATAAAAATGATGCACAAAGTGTTGGAAGCTGATGACGAAGAACAAGGGGCATGTTTCATCCACCCACTTCCTTTATCTGCCGCCGCATCTGTTTCAGGCCGTTCCTCCTCGTCATATCGACAGAGACGAAGCTGAACGATGCTACAATAAACATTCCAGAGGGTGTCACCCACCCGGCGTTTAATTAGAGAGCCGGGAGGCCGAGGAAGATGGATGGCTGCCGTGTGTGTCAGCGGGGAGGGAGGGGGGGCTGCGGCGGCTGCTGCCTGAATGCAGGTGGCTGAACGAGAGCTTTTATCTGGGCTTTGAACGCAGGTGAGCTCGGGGGGCTCGTCCAGGTGTGTGCAGGAGATGAGAGCAGGGGGAAGATGGTAGTTGTTACGGTTACGAAAAGGGCCAGAGGCGGCCATTTGTCAAGGCACGCTCTCTCTCCGGTGGACACTCCAAAGAGTGACGCGGTGACGGGTATTGTGTGGCGTTATGTGTGCAGCCGTTGACGACGTGGATCATATAGACACTGATGTGGTCGCGCGGGGAGCGCTGGCCAGGTCACGCGGGCTTCAAACCACAACCAGATGCTCCGGCTGAGTAATTGCCTTGACTCCCATGACCCCCCCGTAGGAACTCTGCGTCAGTGTTTGCACCGGGGTGTCTTGATTTTAATTAAAGTCATGAAGCAAGTGGTTATTTTGGTGCTGATGAAAATGATCTTGACATGGCTGACGTCAAACAGGGAGACGAACCCAAGACCCAAGAACAGAACGACCCACGATACGCTTTCCTCCCGTCATTTAACCCCACGAGCATCACTGGAGCATGACAGTTTGAAGTTAGGAAGGGTCATTATTTCCCTTCCCGTGCAGATATTATCTTTGATATTTCTGTTGTTGTTGTTTTTGCCAGTAGATTTTTGTTTTCAACCCATCTTTCCAAAATGATGATGTCTACGCTCGACAGTCTCCGGAGCAGCAACTAATCAGTTTTCACTGCAATAATTTTCTGTTTTGTTTTCATCAGGGATTATTCTAACAGTTATTTCTTTGACTGAGTTTGTTAAAGGTCAAAAAGTTGTGAAATGCCAGTGGACATTTCTGGGAAACAGACCGATCAGTCAATGTTCTTTGACTCATTTAGCAATGTTTTGTTTTTTCTTAAGAAAAAGAAAAGCCAATACTGGAAAAAGTACACAAAGATAATTAGTTTCACCTTTATATTTATCAATTACCCATCGCACTAAACTTGTTTGCATATGTGGCTGCGTTCACTTTAACGAAGGAAATTGTGACGTGGCGATCATTGAAACTTTACACATAAAAGAGGCACTTCACTTGACAAAGAGGAAAGAAATGGCAGTGGATCACAGAAAGAAGAGGAAACTTCCAACGATGCCTCTCGTGATCCAGCAGCGAGTCAGGCACTAAAAAGTCTCCAACCACAGATGTGCAACAGAGCAGATGGTCTCCTCGCATCCACAGCCATTTCCACCAACACAGAATGTTCCGAACTGATGCTTCGCACAGAGAGACCCTTTTCAAAACAGCCAGAATTGAAAAAAACGACACCTTGCATCAATGAGGTTTCGCTGCAAAACTCATCCTCCGGCATTTGTACTGTGGATGTGTTTGGTTGGTACTCATCCGGTTGGCGTCCTGCCTGCATCACATGCTTTCTCTGGCTGGTTGTATGCAGGTCCAGCACCCGTTCTGTACCCACTTGAGCCTTACAGGCCTCAGTATAGGTGGAAGGTAGAGGGGCACCCTGGGTACGTCGCCAGTCCGTCGGAGGGCCACATGCAGACAAATAACCAGACACCCTCATACTGTCAGGCAATCATCAGTCGACCTAACATGAGGCGAGGTTTGCACCAGGAAAGGAAGATGTGCATAAATGTGCATATTTTCTATGGCATTCAAGGTCTTTAATTTTTGTAGGGCAAAGTAAATGTAATGTGTCTTTATTAACAGTTAACTTTTGCAGTTCTGTCGTATGTTTTGTTCTATAATGACAAAAAGTACCTGTTGTTTCCTAAAATGCTGCTATTAATATTTTAAATTTCAGTTTTATGCTGCATAATGTGACCTATTCATTTATTCAGTAACAGAGATAACACGCAGTTTTTCATCTCTTTTTTCTGCTAAATTCATTTGAGAATACTGATGTGTTGCTCTGCACCACACCGTTCTTCCCAAAGCCAACAACAAAAGCCTTAAAATGAGAGACGGTTTATCTACAAAGGAGAGAAATGTGGCATCAAATTTCAGGGATATGCTCCTGTGTTTACCCGACAAGGGCAGGACACCGTCTTGGCTCCTGGATGTGTGAATTCACGGCGTCTGGGCCAACCTGCAAGTGAGCGGTGCAGACTGGAGCGGAGGTACTGTCTGCTGCGGACCGGCCGCCGCCGCCGCCGTGACCTCCGCCTTGCATTGGGCTCAACAAGGTGGCCAACCCTGGCTGAGAATGAGAAACGCAGGATCTGTTTCACCTACAGAGAAACGGTTAAATGGCCGTTGTGTGCATGTGATGCTTCGGACCGGCAAGTGCTATCTGGAGGGAGGAAAGAAGACAGAAGAGAAATTCAGCAGCTTCAGCAGACCACAAGGAATGTGGCCAGGCAGCATGTGCAGACAAGCACAGCATGTGATCCCTCTCTCCGTCACACACACACACACACACGCGCACACACACACACACACACAAAGACAGAGAAGACAAAGGGAGCCTATAAAACTGCAACACAGACAGCGAGCAGGACTCCAACTCAGATCTATTTAATATGAACACACAGTCGTTTATATTCAGCCGGGTTAACAGTCGTCTCACTGTGAGGACATACCAATAACACGCCACATAATCAATTACCGTCACAGTTGCAGAATATGGTGGGGGAGAATGTGGACCATTAAACATTTTTTCTTGTAATGTATAAACATTACTATTGAATCTGGAAAATATTGCATTCTTAAGCTGTTAGTGAGAATTAGAGCCTACTTTGGGAGGAATCTTCAAAATGAATGAAAATGAAGTAAAAATCCCTTTTTATTACAGAAGATGGACGTATAAACGTCTCATCCATTAACTTCCACTCATGTGCGTCTGGTTGGCGGGGACAGCGGGCCTACGCGGAGAGGCTGCAGACATCACTCTCGCCTGTCATCTCTTCCCGGGGAATACCGAGGCATTCCCAGGCTCGCCGGGAGACCTCAGCTCTCCAGCAGGTTCGGGGTCGGCCCCGGGGCCTCCTCCCAATCGCCTGAGAGACCTTCCCTAGGGAGGTGTCCGGGAGGCACCCTGACCAGATGTCCGGACCACGTCAGCCGGCTCCTTTCGGCGTGGAGGAGCCACAACTCCAGTTAAATCCTTAGGTTTGTATAAAACCCTGCAAAGGGCTCCACTCACTAGTGGAGAGTGTCAAACTTCTGGGTGTTATGTTGGATTCCAGACTTTCTTTTAGCAATCATATTAGTCAAATCATCTTAAAGATGGGAAGAGCTGTTGGTATCTCTAGGAAATGTGCTTCCTTTGTTGCTCAACCCCTCTTGTGTCAGATTGTGCAGAGTTTAGTTTTATGTCACCTTGAGTATTGTTCTGTGGTCTGGGGATCTGCCACTAAAGGTGAGCTCAGAAAGCTGCAGATTGCCCTAAATAAAGCTGCACGCCTGGTATTGGGTTGCTCTACCCGATCAAATATTAACCGCATGCATGATTCTCTCTCATGGTTGACAGTAGTAAACAGGTTAGCTTTAAACACAACTGTAATGTTTAAGTCAGTCTTGATAAGTAAAACTCCTGACTTTTTATTTAAACATATTGTTTTTAGACGTACTGTGCATGATCATGACACTAGAGGGTCCAGCAAAGGTCAGCTGGAGCTGCCTCACCCAAGAACAAATGCCTTATCACGATCTTTTATCTATAGAGCAATAACTCTATGGAATAATCTGCCTCACTATTTCTGTCTTATAGAAAATAAACAAGTATTTAAAAAGAAACTTAAATCTTATTTTAGATTTTAGATTATAATGTTGACTTGGCTGTATGTCGAATGGTTCCGTTGTGTGTTTTAGTGCAAATGAATTTTAGGTTCATATAATTATTAAATGTTAAATGTAAGTGTTTTAACATCAGATATTTTATAATTGTATTTGTAATGTATGATATATTGTGGATGGTGTGATTGACTGTTTTATATTGTTGTTGTTGTTGTTCTTTGTGGACCCCAGGAAGACTAGTTGGTTACTATGGTACCAGCTAATGGGGATTCTTAATAAACTAAACTAAACTAAAACTATGGTCCAGCTTCGCCGAGCATTACTGTTCCTGAGACCCCTCCGGTCGAGCCTAACAAGAGTCCTGCTACTCTGCAGAGGAGTCTTATTTCAGCTGCTTATATCTGTAATCTCGTTCTCCGGGCCGTAACCCCCCCCCCCCTGCAGCGACCACAGTCGAGGGACCAGAATGCGGCTCGAGCGGTAAACAGAACTCCTGGCCTCTTGGCTGCAGCCGCCAACCTCCCGCCCCACTCGTCCCTCACATGTGGAGAGGGCTCCAACACGCTTAAGCTCCTCCACTTTAGGCAACCCCTCACCCCACATCTGGACACCATCTCCCAGCGGAGAACCCTGCTCCTCCCCGCTCCGGTACAAGCTGGAGATCTAGATGTCCCTCTACTTACCGGCTGATCAGGGGTCAGCTGTGTCAAATCTTAAATCCACTCCTCCAGAGGTCCTCTCCAGAGGATGAATGCAGTTAAATGACAAAAACGCAGGTGAATGTTAATGAAAAAGAAGAAAAAATGCTTCATAATTGAATATTTATTTTTCTTTTTTCTTTTCTTTTTTTGACCATTTTAACTTTGACATGCAAAACTGAGAAGACAGCTCGCTGTCATGTCGCAGTATAATTCAGGAAATGCAGTTATCTCTCCAGTAAACGTCACTGTAATACACTGTCATCCCGATAAAATCCTGCTTTCGGTCATTCTTAGTTTCTCGCTGTAGTGCAAGTGGAGCTTTTCCCCTCTGGTACCTCAAGGCCAAACACGTTTGTTTCTCAAAAGGGCAAATGTCACGCTAGATTAGTTCCCCAGTTTTGGCTAAATAAATGTTGGCCATTCTTCTTTTTCTCCCGCAATGGTGAGGTCATTCTCAGCTCTCTATTTTTAGGTGAAGTAGTTGCTTCTTGCCAGGACTCCTGCCCGCTGTTAGGGCTGTTGGCCACACGAGGGCACTGTTTGGCACTAAAGACCCCCTGCTGGTCTGAACCGCTGCAGGAAGGAGCACCTGCTTTACCTGGCGACGCGGGGACGAGCTTCAGCAGAGACACGTGGATGCAAAGTTACTCAGGTAGAGAAGGGAATTGATTAATCTTCTCTTATAACCCATAAATTACTTACTCGTCAAAGCAGCTGAATATTCTTTTATCCTCTCAAGAGGATATGAATTCTTTTTAGCTTTCTGATCCTTGTATGTTTTATGTTTGTTTGTTTCTTGTTTTGATGATTTTTATTTTTTTTGTAAAGTTACTTGTCGTTGTATGTATTTTCTTTCATATGAAACTGAATTTATTTTTCTGCTGCCATCTTGACCAGGACTCCCTGGCAGAAGAGATATTGTATCTCAATGGGACTTTGGGATAAATAAAATATAAATAAATAAAATAAAGAGGATATCTCTATTTTTTCCTCACCTCATCCATATTTTAAATGTCGGGCAACAGGTCTGTTCACACTCTTGTCATCTTTGTCACGCTGTAGCTTTTTGAACAATCAATTTTTTGGTTGCTTTATTTGCCCTAACTGGTATTTTGTACATGGTGCATCGCAGGTTTATCAGACAAAACATGACTCCACTATACATGCCTTAATATATTAGTTGAAATATATAAATATTTCCAATTAATCATAGTGCAATGCAGTCTGATAATGTATTTTTTTTATTTAATCTTTATTTAAAGGGTCCTATCAGGCTTCTCCACCTTTTCTGCCTAATCTATTATGGTATATGTAGCTCTCTTCAGGCAACACAGACACAGGTCGTTCTTTATAAACAGGCGTTTATTGCTGGGGCTTCTTCATCCACCTCCTCCTCATCCCTCATCACGCCCTCATGCGTCCCTCGTGCGCAAACCAAAGCTAAAACACCAGTCACGTGCAGCGCAGCAGCGCAGCGAGCGAGTGGTCAAGCGAGAGAGAGAGAGAGCAGCACATCGCAGCGTGACTGAGAACAAACAGGTGCGCCCAATCGCTCCCAATTGTAACAAATAACATATATTTACTATATTATTAACTTCAATTTTAACTTTAAATCAAATACATTGTTTATCCCTTTAGCACATTAAATTATGAAATCAACCATAAATAAATTATGTACCATGAAAATAAAATACTTTGCAAAGGCACTTACACTCCCACCAAATCACTCATTAACTTGGAATGTGGGATTTTAAACCAAGATCTTAAAGGGAATCAATAAATGAAAGTAAACAAAAGTCTGAATGAATGTGACTTTATGTATGCAACTTAGTTAGCCTCAAGTAAAGTAACTACTTTGTGAATAGGCCTTTCTAGGTGACCTGACCTAGGTCGTGGTTTTCCCTTATCTGGTGTAGTGTCACTGACTTGTAGCTTCAGCTTTCGCACCCGACCGTCTGCACTAGGGTGGGCTTCTACAACCCTAGCAAGCTTCCACTCGTTTCTTGGTGCGCTATCATCTTGTAGGATCACAATGTCACCCACTTGTGAATTTCGAGTTGATTTTTGCCATTTCTGTCGTTGTTGGAGGTTCAGCAGGTATTCCCTCTTCCATCTCTGCCAAAATTCATCGGATAAGAACTGTACTCTTCTCCACCTCTTACGCAGATAGAGGTCTTCTTTACAGAACTGTCCAGGAGGCGGCAGAATGATCGATGATTTCATGGTTAGTATATGGTTAGGAGTGAGAGGCTCTGGACCGATAGGATCATGAAGATGTTCAACACTTAGTGGTCTGCTGTTGATTATGGCCATTGTCTCATAAAGAAATGTCCTCAGAGATGTTGTGTCAAGTCTGCTTGCAGATTTGTCAAGCATGGCAGTTAAAATGCTTCGGATTGTTCTGATTTGGCGTTCCCAAACTCCGCCCATGTGACTCGCTGATGGGACATTTGTCACAAACTCACAACCGAATGATCGTTGACGTTCTTGATCCATTCCTTTGAGCAACTCTGAAAGCTCTCTCCTAGCACCCATGAAATTTGTTCCCTGATCGCATCTTAGTTGGCGTACAGGTCCTCTGATGGCTACGAACGTTCGAAGCGCATTCATGAATGCATCTGTTGTCATGTCATCTAGTGTCTCAATATGTACTGCTCTGGAGCATAAGCAGGTGAACAGCAATCCATATCGCTTTAACTCCTTTCTTCCTTCTTTTACGCTAAAGGGGCCGAAGCAATCGAGACCGCAGTAAGTAAAAGGAGGGGAAGTTTCGGTTCTCTCTTCTGGAAGATCTGACATTTGTTGAACTTCTGTACTTCTCCTGTATCTCCTGCATTTTACACACTTGTAAATATGTGAGGAGACCACATTTCCACATCCTAAGATCCATATCCCATTTGCACGCAACTCATTCATGGTCATGCCTCTTCCTTGGTGGTGTACACGCTCATGATGATGTTTGACAAGGAGGGCTGATACATGCGATCTTTTCGGAAGTATTGCAGGATGTTTTACGTCATGATGTAAGGCTGATTGAGATAGGCGTCCGCCCACCCTGAGTACACTGTTCTCGTCCAAGAAGGCGTTCAACTGGTGTAACTTGTTGCGCTTGTTCAGGGTGTCCTTTTTTTGCTTAATTTTCTGAATGTCTTCAGTGAAGGCTTCTTCTTGCACCAACTTCATGATGAAGATTTCTGATTCTCCTCTTTCTTCGAGGCTAGTTGTTTCATTTGTCCTCGGCTGAAGTTTCTTAAATTCTCTAACAAATCTCTTGAGTCTCGCGACAGCTCTCACGATTCTGGACCAATCAGAAAATTTGGTGAAGCGGTTCACCATTGAACTCACTTCTTTCGCCTTGACTGTGTGAACATGAGCCTTGCGAAGCTCGGGGTCAGTTGTATCTACTTCTCCCACCATTCGCTCTTCACATGGGAGGTTCTCTTGCCAAAGGAAGTTGGGTCCTTTCAGCCAGTTAGACTCTCTCAGCTGAACTGCACTCAGCCCTCTTGAAGCATGGTCAGCCGGGTTGTTTTCGGAGCTTACATGTCGCCATTGTTTAGGGCTTGTGCTAGACCTTATGCGCTGAATCCGGTTGGCTACGAATGTGTGAAACCTCTTGGCATCATTGTTAACATAGCCAATGACCACCTTTGAGTCAGTCCAATAGTACTCTTGAAGGTTTAGAATCTCGAGCTCCCTTTTGACAACATCACCATTGCGGACTGAGGTCACGGCTGATGACAGTTCGAGTCTCGGGATGGTCGTTAATTTGGTAGGTGCTACTCTTGCTTTCCCAACGACAAGGGAACAAGTGACCTTTCCTGTTTCACTTATTGCTCGAAGATATGAGCATGCACCGTATCCATTGAAGCTTGCATCGGAAAAGTTATGCAACTCGTATCGCGTTACCTCCCCAAAGCTTGATGGAAGGTAGCTTCTTGGTATCTTCAGGGCTGCTAAGTGAGGTAAATCATGAAGCCATGACTCCCATTGTGGCAGAATGTGCTCAGGGAGGGCTTCGTCCCAGCTTACTTTGTCTCGACATAGTGCCTGAAGGATCTGCTTACCAACTAGTATGAAGGGGGCCACAAACCCTAGCGGATCGTAGACTGAGGCGACGGTGGAGAGAACCCCTCTTCTTGTCAGTGGATTTTCCTTAACTATGACCCTGAATTGGAATTCATCTGCTTCGACGCACCACTGAACTCCAAGTGCTCGTTCGATGTGGAGTTCTCCTAGAGCCATGTCTAGATCTTTGGTTTGTGCACGCTCTTCAGTTGGTATTACAGCGCTAACTTCTTTGTCATTGGACACAAACTTATGCAACCGAAGATTTCCTGTTCTGCACAAGGCTCTTGCCTCTTCCACCAGATGTATGGCTTCTGCAGGCGTCTTTACACTTATCAAGCCATCATCAACGTAGAAACTCCTCTTGATAAACTTGATGGACTCTTCGCTGAACCTTCCATGACCCTGCGATGCTAGATGCTTGAGCCCAAAGTTGGAGCAGCCGGGGGATGAAGCTGCCCCAAACAGATGCACCTTCATCCTGTAGATCGAGGGTTTGGAGTTCAGATCACCCTTGTCCCACCAGAGGAACCTTAGGTAGTCTTGGTGTTCCTTTGCAACATGAAACTGGTGGAACATCCTTTCTACATCACACATTATGGCTATTGGACCCTTTCTGAATCGACATAGCACTCCAACTAATGTGTTAGTGAGATCTGGTCCGGTTAAGAGATGATCATTTAGTGAGGTTTCTTGGAAGCGTGCCGAACAATCAAAAACCACACGGATCTTCCCAGGCTTGTGGGGATGGTAAACTCCGTGGTGTGGAATATACCATGCTGGTTGGTTATCAAGTTCAGGCTGTGGAACCTTCTCGGCATCTCCTCGGCTTATGATGTCATTCATGAAATTGACGTAGTCTTTAGAATACTGCTCATTTCTCCTAAGTCGACGCTCTAATGAGATGAGCCTGTGAACTGCACATGCTTTATTGTCTGGGAGATTAGGTTCGTCTGTCTTGAAAGGAAGTGGGAGTTCATAGTGGCCATCTTCTTTCTGTCTTATCCCCTTTTTCACTTTGGACAAGAAGAGAAGATCTTCTTGAGAAACTGGATTATCATCTGCAATGTGATCAGTGAAATCAGATTCAAGAGCCTTAATTGCATCTGATGGACTGAGTTCCCTGACTTCAGTTCTACACACAAAGTGTACCTCTCTCTTAAGTTCAGCTGATGGTTGCATGGCAGGTGTTACTTGGCGTACTATGATTCTGTGACTGGTTCCTATTGCATCAATGAAGGCGCTGGCTGGATTCGAGCAGCCAACAATGCTCCAGCCAAGATCAGTTCTCTGTGCATAGGGATCATTTTCTTCACCTTGCAGGACTTCTTTTGGAAGAAGGGCTTGTTGACAGTTATAACCAATCAGCAGACCTACTTCACAATCCACTAGTGGTGGAATCTTGTCAACTAATTGTTCCAGATGAGGCCATTTCAGAGCTGATTCTTTAGTTGGAATGTGCAACCTGTTTGCCGGAATGAACTCTCTTGTGAAAGTTGATGGTAATTGAATCCTTTTTTCTGAATTGTATCCTCTCACTTCGAGGTTTGTCAACTTCTGACAGGGTATGACTGTTGACCTTGCAGACATTGTGGACAGCCGCAAACTGACATTCTCTTTGTTTGTGTTGAGGTCTTGGGCCACTTCATCTAAGATGAATGTTGTGTCGCTCTGTGAGTCTAAGAGCGCATAGACAAGGATTTCTTGATGTGGCTGCCTTGTGGAGGAGACCCAGACTGGAATGATTGATGATGTCTCTGTACTAGAGTCGTCTTGTGTGACTGTGTTGGTAATTGCTGTAGCAGCTATTTCTTTTGCGTCTTCTCTCTTTGGAGGTGTTGACCTTTGACCTTCGAACTTGTCATCATGTAAACATGTTGGGTGTCTCCTCTGACACCTTTCACATGTGCTCTTATTATCACATTTTCTTGAGTGATGGCCAGTCTTCAAACATCCAAAGCAAAGCTTCTCTAGTTGCACAAACTTAACACGGTCTTGAACTGTCTTTTCACCAAACTTCCTGCACTTGGCGAGGACGTGTCCTGCTCCTTTGCAAAAGATGCATGATGGGATGTCACTTTGTGTTGTGTTTGTGGACAATGTCTTTGCTTGAATGGTCTGGCTTCGTGGATGCTTTGGTTTCTCATTTTCCATACTCTTGAGCGCTTGTATGGAGGTTATGGGGTCGCAAGCAAGATCTGCTTCCTTTGATAGGAAGTTTGCGAGCACTTTGAATGGTGGATACTGAGCATTCTCTTGTCTAGCTTCCATTGCTTTACGGTTCCAACTGGATACCAGCCAATCTGGCAATTTCAGCAGAATTTTTTGACTCTCACTGCAGTCATTGAGAACTTCCAATGTCTTAATGTGGGGCATTGCAGCCTCACAGCTCTTGAGAAAGTCTGCAAATTCTCTTAGCTCGTAACCATCTCTAGAGCTTATCTTTGGCCATCCATGCAGCTTGTCTCTAAAGGCCTTCCCAATTATGAATGGGTCTCCAAAACGTTTTTCCAACAGCTGCCAGGCTGAGTCATATGCTGCTTCGGTGCCTAGCAGGAAAAATCCTTCAACAGCTTTCTTTGCAGCGCCGCCTAAGTACTTTCTTAGGTAGTACAGTTTTTCATTCTTTGGAATGTTTTTCCTGTCGATTAATGTGTCAAAGGATAGTCGCCAGTCTTTGAATTTCAAAGGATCTCCCATGAATAATGCAGGCTCTGGTGTTGGTAGACGATTGGCACTTATGGCTTCTGCTAGCACGTTGACCAAATCAAAGCTGTTCTGGACTTGAGGCATGGGTGCTGAAGTTGGTGGAGCTTGAGGTGCGCGTTGCAGACTATGGGAACTATGATCATAGCTTGTAGCTGGCTGAGGTTGAGGAATGAATGGTGGACTTAAGGCGTTCAGAACTTGAGTCTCTCCTGTTGGTTCGAAATCATGCAACACATCAATCACTTCAGAGTTTCCTTCAGCTTGGTCATAGACCTTTACTCGAGCTTGTGCAGCGTTCAGCTTCTTAATTTCTTCTAGACGGTTAAGCTTTCTACGTTTGTCTTGTATTGCTTGTTGTCTAGCTAGGTTCTCAGTTTCAAGCCTTTGAATTTCTACTTCTTCTCTTTCTTGTTCGTCCAACACTGCCAAGACTTCCTGGGATGCGGCAGCTTCAGCCGCAGCCTCACTTCTTTTGACTGAGTGGATACTTGAATGGATAGAACCACATTTTGATCGATGAAGCACTGGTGGTCTTGATAAAGAACCTGTTGAGTCTAGGATCGATCCAACATCAGGCCAAGGTTCTTCTGCTTCACTTGTTGTATGCTCTTTAAGTTGCTTTTCTGCCTTTCGAATAATGAAATCAGAAAGCGATATGCATGTGTCAACTTTGCGCCGCAATTCTGTTTCAGGAGCTTGCAAACGACGTAACTCTTCATAAATGACCTTTACATCGGAACAGGTGCCTTTCATGTTCTTTATAAGCTCATTCAATTCCTCTCTGGAGGCTTCATCAGTCAATATTTCTCTGCCTAGTCTTGCATGATACCTCCACTTCTCATAGATGATTCTGTACCGACGTTGTACACTCCTCAGTCTTTCTTCTTGAAGTTCTACTCCCCTTTCTGTAAGTGTTCGGGTTCTTTCGCTTCTTCGTAACCTTTCCACTTCTGCAGATTCAGTGTCTGTAGCTTCAGGTTGAGTAGATGACTTAACTTTGGTACGGCAGGTCTCAGTGCTTGTGTCGGTCATCTTGAAATAACTTGAATGGTTGTAAAGTGTGTAAATATCAAGCTTGGATTGGATTTCTATTAGGCTATGTGTAGACGTGAGCTACATAAAGCCTAAATGTGAATAGCTGTGAAGGTTGTCAATACCTGTATGAATTCTTTGAACTGTATGAAGACTATGTGAGAAACCTGATTTTTACATACAGACCTCACTATTGTATGAAGGTAACTCAATTGGCATTTAAATCTATCTAGACTTTAAGTTAGCTTCAATTTCAAACAAAATAACTATCAGATTGGAACTGGCTTGAACACAAATATACAAGAATATGCACACAAATGCAGATTTTATCCAGAGGAAATATGCTTAAAGTGCATTAAATCACTTAACCTTCAAATAAGAAAACTTTTCACCTCAGTAAAGTTACCCTTTAAACATATCATAAATTGTCAGTTATTTTTCATAAAACACAGAACTTAACAAATCTTAATAATTTCAAATTCAAATAATGTCCTTATCCTTAACTTTTACCAAAACATGTTCACTTTTGACATGCAGCACCATGGATAGCAACACATTAGATTTATCCTCAAACATGTAGGCACAGTATGCAATTTTAATAGACTTGAGTCCTTATTTGCAATTTCCGAGTTATCCACTTTTCACACCACCTTAGCTTGATACTTGTGGTAGAGAACTTCTTGGTTTTAACTTGAAAGATTGCACTTTCACCGCAGTCTAATCATAGCTGCTATGCCTAGCACTGATTGATGGGCTTTGCTTATGTGATGCGTCGACTTTTCCTTCGTGTCGCGATGTTTCGGTCTGGTCTCTCCTACCCGTGTTGAGCAGTCGAGTTCTCACTGTAGCTCTCTTCAGGCAACACAGACACAGGTCGTTCTTTATAAACAGGCGTTTATTGCTGGGGCTTCTTCATCCACCTCCTCCTCATCCCTCATCACGCCCTCATGCGTCCCTCGTGCGCAAACCAAAGCTAAAACACCAGTCACGTGCAGCGCAGCAGCGCAGCGAGCGAGTGGTCAAGCGAGAGAGAGAGAGAGCAGCACATCGCAGCGTGACTGAGAACAAACAGGTGCGCCCAATCGCTCCCAATTGTAACAAATAACATATATTTACTATATTATTAACTTCAATTTTAACTTTAAATCAAATACATTGTTTATCCCTTTAGCACATTAAATTATGAAATCAACCATAAATAAATTATGTACCATGAAAATAAAATACTTTGCAAAGGCACTTACAGTATAACAATCAATTATCATGATCAGAGTCCCAGATACGGTCTGCTGAACCTACATTGGACGCACTTTGTAGCATTGTTGCTCTGTTTTCTGTAAAATAACCACTGCTCGAAGGTCCTGGGTGAGAAAAACACATCCGGGCGCCTTTGCGTGCGCGCAAAACCCGTTTTGGGGTGAAAACAACCCATCAACTTCAACTGGTGGTAGATTCATGTTAGCGTCTGCTAACATGAAGATGTTCAGTAAGACGACACCTGGGGTAAAAACAATGATATTTTGACGTCACACTGACCCACAACCGCCAGACGTGTACCTAATTGCGTCTCCGTGTGACGTCATTTCAATTAAGCATCATATATGACGAGACGACCGTGACTTTCAACATGAGACCCAGTTACTGCATTTTTTATTATACTTAAATGTGTTGTACAAAAAAGACTCGCCCCTGTGTAAAACCATTATTTGTACCAGGGTGTACATATTTTTATTTCTGCTGTAAAGTAATGGGGGAGGTCAATGTAGATGGACTCGCATTTGGATCCGTCCCCTAGTGGTCGGTCGAGGAACTATAACTAATCTCAGAGCTAAAGTTGGAGTGTCGGTGTCTGGACAACAGCAGTCCAGTCAAAAAACATCATTATATTATTGATTCTACTCCCATTTTATAAAATGTATTATAAACCATTTTATAACGTGCATTCATAATCATATCCATACATACTATGAATAAACCTGAAGGGAATAGCGATAGGCTGCGTTTGACCTCCTGGGTTACTTTCCTCATGTTATCCCCCTTTTGTTAAGTTTTATGGTAATAATAAAGTTACAACCAGGTTCTTGCTGCTGGAATTGGCTTTTCAAAGTTTTCCCCGTCTTTATGGACCTGCTGGTTGCGCCACAGAGCCTCAGCACCGACTCTCTCTCTCTCTCTCTCCTCCTCTCCTCCTCCTCCTCCGCCTCCAACTCCCCCTAGTTTCCCCTCAGCGCTGCAGGTTGAATCCATTGCCCCTATTTCCTGTCACATGGGTTGGAAATAGGATCCCTGCGTTGCACTATCTGGTCTCGTCTTTGTGGTGTCAGTGGTGTAGTCGCTGGAGGACCTGCCTTGAAGTTCGGGGACTTTTAACGCCGGCTCCAGAAGAGCGATTGTGCAGTAACGCAGTCAGCCAGTCATCTAAACAGTCAGTCAGTCAGCCCAGCAAGCCGCCGGTGTGCGCATCAGGCTGCACTTCACCTGAGCCAGAGCCAGAGCCAGAGTCAGAGCCAGAAACAGATCACACTTTTCCCAGCGCGATGGATCCCTGGACCGTCACCTCTGCGCTCCTGCTCGCTGGCTTTATTTCTTCGGCGGCTCTCAGTCATTTTGACACTGGTAAGTCAAACTTTCCCACTCGCTTTTCCTCGGGAGGAATTGCAAAAAAACAAACGTGATTGCTGCGGGGTCCTAAAAGTTACGCTTTGCATCCCGATCAAAAAAGTATGAAGCGCATAAATCTTTATGCGTAATGACATTTTCTTGTCGCAGCCTGCGGTCTCAATCGGCAACTTCATTCATAGTTTGCTCGCCCTTTTTCGGTCCAAATCCCAAACCCGGGGTTTGAAAGATCTCCGGAACAGAAAGAGGTGTTGAACTGCAAAACATCATTACGACATGGAAGGAAATGGTTTTGTTATTCACGCCTGCATGGAGACGTCTGGTCCGACGCGACGCGTCGCTACTCGGCACCTCGGCTGAGTCCTCAAGGTGTCCCGGAGTCCCCGGGACAAGATCATGACAGACATGGGTTCACGAGTGTTTGAAAAACGTGTGCAGATAATAAAGCATAGCTGTTATGTTGCGTTTTATTTGATACGTGCCTGGTTTTTTTGGTTTTTGACCCAAACCGGCGCCTTTTACGCATGAAAATCCCCCTGCTGCAGTCCTGTGTATACCTGTTCTGCTCCAACAGTCGTGAAACAGTCTGTTCACTTCTTGTATTTTTATTCCCAACGGCTCGAATCTGATATTTATCGTTTCCATCATAATATTATTATTACATGCGCCGCACTGTTGGCTATTGTTGCTTGAGCTGAAGCCTTCAGACATGCGCTCCCCCCGGAGTGAACCCGTCATCTCTTACATCTACCACCGAGCTCACATTCATACGCAGGGATGTGCTCGGGTTTGTGTGCACAAACTTCAAAGTGGCAGCCCGGGTCCCTTTTCAAAGCTCGTCCTCCCGGGGAGTATTTTGTTTTAATGTGAATATCTAATAATGATGACCACACAAACCAAGCTTCTCCCTGCTGTAATTTGTGCCGCGTTTCATGTCAGAGCAGCAAATCCTCATGCTTTCCTTTTTAATTTTTTTGTCTCTTAATTATACCCTTGGATCTCAAATTAGAGGGTCCACCATCTGGGCTAGTGCGTAAGTACTCCCATGTGTACCTATGTATTAACAAAGTATTTAAAGCAATGGTATTCCCCCTCATAACACTGGGGGAGAAAAAAGGGCCCAGTTCATGTTTAGTTTAAGTCAGCTGTGCCACATTTGCTGTACAGTAAAACAATAATTTAATGCGTGTACAAGAAGTCACTCTCCTGCTGCAAATGCAAGTAGTGACTCATGCTCTCCCCGCCGTATTCGGGTAGATACCAATGATATGTTTGGTCTGTGCCATTAAAAGTTCAAACTACATGTTAAACCCAGCGTTTAAAGGAAAAAATTACACTGTAAAACAGTCTGCGACACATCTACGACACGAGCAGCTCAGTGTCTGAACTGTTCAAAGCGTTTCCTCACAGCCACTGACCATTATCGGTTAATACCTGCAGGTATTGCAGAGTTAAATGGTAAAATACTGACAAATGTGCTAAATATGAGTGGATTTCCTGTGTAGAAGAATAATGCCAGACAAACTTTGCCCTTATCTTTGTGAATAATGAGATTTATAAGTGGTCTGGCATTTTCTGGGTTATTTTATTCACATTGGCAACACGTGAATGTCCAGGGAGGTTCTGTGATTGCATTAAGATACACAGAAAAACAATAAAAAGAATAAAAATAATGAGAAATCTGAGTATAAGCAAATCTGGATTGGTCAGCAGTGTTTTCCTCTGATGGGGGCCGCCGGGATGTGCAGCAGCTTTGTGCAGTTGTCCAGAAAGCTGGCAGCTTTTGTGAAAGAGCATCTTTAACTATTACGCTGGAGTAAATGAGCAGACGGCGGACTGCAAATGTGCATCATGCAGAAGTCTATTCAAAGTTTCACATGAGTTCAGACGCTTTCTAAAGAAAGTCCCTGGTGCTGTTGCGTGTGATTGGGCCTGACTGCCGCCGCCGCCGCCGGCCTCCACGCGAATACACACAAAGTGGGAGCTGAATCCCGCCAGAGCTGTCAGGATGACCCGTAATTGAGTCGCCGCGTGAGTAAACGATGCGGCTCATGGCGCTGGTGTCCTCAACACACCCGAGCTTGTTAATCAGGACAGATTTATTTTGCTCTTGATGTTCCCCGGTAGCCGTGACTGGTGTCGCTGGCGGGTTAATGATCGGGGTCAGCGGCGAAACCCAGAGTACCACACGACGGCTTGTGTGTCTACGCAAGTCTCAATTATTTTGGAAATAAAACATGATCTCACAAAAATGGAGTCTGAGGCAGCTTTTGATTAAATAGAGTGGCACTTTCCCTTTAAAGTCATCTTTCTGAGTTAAGTAAAGGGGTGTACATAGTACATAAACAATCTCACAGTCCTTTTTTGTCTCCTAGTCGGTGCTCAAATACGATTGAAAGACTACATAAACAGTGAAGGAAATGCACTATTTGCTTTCTTGCCGACTGTTGAATGAGATGATTTACACCTTTTACAGTTGCTGTCAAGAGTTCAAACACACCTATCCATTCATTTTGAACAGGTAGGCGTCTCCTCTACCTGCCTGTAAAGCAACAGCTGACGTTTACTGCTTCAGTCAAGTCGAAAGGTTTCACCTTAATGGCATTTTGGAAGTTTAATCAAAAGTATTATTTTTAATCAGTTTGAAAATCACTGAACTTTCTTTCTTAGCTGCTCATCAAATGTCAAATTTCTGTTCATAATTGTAAGAAAAAGGAAGAAATTAACTTTTATTGGCCGTTGTGGGAGGATTTTCTTACTGTCATCCAGAGTCAGACAACCGATTGGGGGAAAAAAAAAGTTTCTTTTGTCTTTTTTGTGACCAAAAACTGGAGGAAAAACTGAGGTCCTTATTCTCTCTTTTAGCTCCGATGACTAAGAGCAAGATGCCCAGGAGCAGAAACATGACGCACCTGTCATCACAGAACCGTTTTCCTTGTGCTTTTAAAGGAGAGAAGCTGCGGATGTGTCGAGCTGAGGCTTGAAAAGGGCAGGCTGTGACAATTTGGCAAAATGGTACGTGCTCTCATTAGGCCATCACAGAAGACAGAGCTGTCAGAAATAACTCCAGATGAAACATCATCGAGTCGACATCAGTCTGTGATCGATCGGCTGAAGCCTTCTTTTCAAATCCAGTCGTTGCCAAGTTTTTGCTTCAAAAAGTCATACTGGAAGAGGAGAAAAGGGTGTTTGCAGCTCATCAAACTAATTAGAAACAAACACAGAGAGCTTTAAGAGTTTCACGGATATTGATTGCAGATGGAGTGATGGATGGTGAACGGCATCATGGGTACAGTCTCACCTGCATCGGCGTAAGCTGCAGTTTCACGCTCTGATGTTTCAGCTCTGTGTTTGATCATTGTGGTTGTGATTGCAGCTTTTTTCTCTCTTTTTTTTGTATTACTGCTGGCAGCAGCTACGCAGCTCCTCAAACGTCTTCGATGATGTGGGATTGACAGGAATTTATAGAAAAATGAGTTTTAGTTGCCGTTGAGTGGGCGCATGCTTACCTGTCTGTAAGACGCATTTGAAAGGGTGCCAGAAGCTTTTCACTACTTCCCTTAGCAGGTTCATCGTGTTCCTGTTTTAGTTCCTGTTTCTAAAACATCATATCATCAGCGAATTAAAACGGGCATAACAAGATCTGATATGTGATGAGCCTTTGAAGAAACTGTTTATTATCCATATTGATGTCGGAGGCGATAATGACGCCGGCTGTGCTGCTCCAGGTGAACTCGTTTAAGGTGGTTTCCATATGCTTAAAAGTACAGTAGATTAAAAGGAGATAGATTCTACAGACACCAGCTCATTTGGATGCAAACAAGTGTTATAATAAAGAGAGTACTATTATAAATAAAAAAAAAAACAAGAGTGAAGGTTTGATCCGAAAGCCTCAGCTCCTCTGATGTTTCTCTAAATGTTGTGTCAAGTGTCCTTCGCTAAAAAACTGGACCTTTTCATAATTGTACCTCTTCAGAAGTTCACATTAAGGTCACATATGACTGAATGCAAGACTTGGAAATGAAAACCTCAGAACCCTCGAAACAAACGCAAAAGTCTTCTAATAGCATGTAACACTAGTGAGTTACGATGCTGAGGATATGCTGACGTCACATTTTCACCTGTTTTTATAGTTTTTATTACGTATTAGTTCCCTCCAAGCACAGAAGCAATGGGAAAACAATCTTTTCATTGCATCCGTAGATTGGACTTATCCAATCCAGTCTCCATATTGGGGGGCCGGTACTGACAGGATGAATGGATCAGATATTGGGATGATTCCACCAAGCAAAAAAACTTCAGTTCAAATTCAAACCTAAAAGTTTTGTACTGTTAAAATGTCCAAACGGAAGATTAATGGATTTCTTTAAATAGAGGTTGGGATTTTAACTGGTTCACTCAATGCAGATCAAAGTTCCTGTCAGAAATATTGCAGTTGGATAATTTCTGTAAATCTTTAAGCCCCATCAGGAGGTACATATCCGCGTTGGATCAGAGCCCAGTAAGGGTGGACTAGTGCGTCTCTGACTGCAGCATAAGCCCCAACTAGATAGCAAGCCCTTTCTCTTGGCTTAAAAGTTAATAACATTTAGGGAAAAATAACAAATATACTGCTTTCTGTTACCACAGGGCTTCTCTCATGTGGGCACTGTAACCATGGTGACATAATATATGGTGACTCACACCCAACATCCCTTGCCTGATGTCACGTTGCCAAGCTTTATTGAACATTGGCCTCCAATTTCAGTTGTTTGATGTGGATGAATGAGTTAATATGTCTATGAAAGGAAAAAAAAGTCCATCACAGATGGTTGGAACCAAGATAACAACATCTTCAGATCACTTTTCTGTTTCAACAAGCCAAAGATCACATCTTCACAGTACGTGTGATATAGGTTCATCTGGACACATGTGTTTGTAAAGCGAAGACAGCTGTAACAATCTGTAAATTTTCAATATTGCAAAACGTATAACCCCCCGAACACACACGTGTGCACACAACCACAAAAAAAGGTACAATACATGCCAGAGTCTGTCTTCCCCTGATCCTTAACTCTCCCTCATATACCCAGTCACCCTATCTTTCTCAACTTTAATCTTGTTTTCAACTTGTAGACGCAGCCTATGCTGTGCAGCGTATGACTCGCCTCCTCCAACCTTTGCAACCCCGGAGACAGAGAAATCTTTGTGAGCGTGCCTGTGTGAAGGAGGGATACTTTGACTCGTCTGCCTCAGAAAGATAATAACAGGCCATCCTTAACCACTGGAAGAAACACGAGCTTGTGTTGGCAGAGGTGATCCCGATGAAGTGTCAGTCTGAGGAGAGATGGCGGGCTGTTAAAGACTTTAACATGAGGGCTTTTCGTGCGTGGGTAAACCTTGTGTGCTCAGTGTGGGGAGGTTCGGAGGGAAGGGATCGCTTTGGGTCTGGGTCTCAGATGTGGGCTCTGTGGTCCTTCGCGCTTTTCCGGTTCAGAGATGGAGTTGGAAACCTCTACTTCCCTGGTGAGCTTCTGTGCAGCACGCATCCAGACATACTGCTCACTCGGATTGATGTACTGGACTGTGTGTGTGTCTCTGTGTGTGTGTGTGTGATCCACAAAAGGTACCGTGTGTTAAGTAGCTGTGTTCATGATTAAAGATGTGTCCGCTTGCTGAAACCAGAGGAGTTTTATCCCTTTTGTTTTGACTATTTCCAGGACTTGGATTCGGACCTTGGATTTGATTAATTGAAAAGTATCCAGCAATTTTTGAGGGAGCATAAAAACTGCACAATGTTAAACTTAAAACATCTTGAGTTATTCAATATTCTCCATGAAGGTAGTTAAAGAATAGGTTCCAACAAAAGTGACTCCTACGGCCAATTTAGCACCTTTTAGCTCATTGCTTTGGTTTTTCTGTGCATAACTTTACTGTTTTGTTTCTCTACCCATATCATCGGTAGTGTTGCAGCTTGAACTTAAGCAATAAACCCCTCAAAGTGATTATAGATGACCTGTTTTTCACCATAAAGTCAACAGAGTTGGCAGCCAGCGGGCGAGCACAAAGTGGATGAAGTGATATGTCCCTCACAAATTGATAGAGAAAAGCCAGAATATTGGATAGACTTTCATCATGTGGCCGCAAACAGAAGTTATTGCTGCTGTTGTCTACCAGAAGTCGTGTCATGCCAGTGTTTTGTCAAGCCGTGCAGTTATGAGGCCAGTCAGCACCTGCTAATCTGAAACCACAATGATCTCTCAGACCTGTTTCGCTTCAAGCGAAAGAGAAGTCCATCTCAGGTGTCCTAGTACAGTATCTCAGTTTCTTGCTCATGGGTCATGAGTAAAGAGTCTGAAACCAACTCAGACACTGGCAGATTTCTGCCTACGAGACAACAAGAGAAACAACCTTCATTGCATTAATAGACACTGAGATTAAGAGGCCAGCGTAAGGAAAGAGCTGAGTGCACCATGGGATGTCCTCCAGCAGTTTACGCCTGAAGCGATTTTACTAACGTGATGCTTTAGGGAACCCAAGCCCACCCCAACTAAAAGCCCTATCAAAGACCAGCACCAGAAGGGATAACAGGCCTGTGTGGGTCATGAATGGGCTGATCAATAGCCACCAGCAGGGATTGTCTGCAGGTTCTCTCCTATGTCAATCTTTATTTCCCTACATTGCTAATGTACATGGTGACAAAATAGTCCCGGGTCCTGAAATAGACGTTTTCTATGTTGTCTGCTTGGATCAGCCACATGAGAGGACCCAGGTGGGTGCCCCATGCGGGTTTTGGCTCAGTAACTAATGGGAACTACATGTACAGGCTCAAAACGGGCAAAACAAATGGGGCACGTTTGATTTTAACAGATGAACGGAAAAACACATGTGAGGCCCACCCAGCACCCAAATATAATCCTGTGTCAAACCCACATGGTTAAACCCACATGGGCAACTAAAATTGGGCCGATATAAAAGCTGTGGACATTCCCATATGGGGGTTATTTTTTTCAGGCCTTTTACTACCCACATAGGCCCCACACGCAAGTGTGCTGGGATGTGGCTGCTGCACCATACCTAATGATGGTGAAGAAAGAGCAGAGCCATAAATTCAAAGCTCTTGATTTATTTGTCCCGTCCTGACCTATGGCCGTCAGCGTTGGCTGACAACGAAAGAACATGGTTGTGAGTACAAGAAAATGAAATGGGAATTCTTCAAAGGGCGGTTAAATTTACTTTTGGAGATTGGGTGTAGGAGTTCAGAGATCTGGGTGAGGCTCGGAGAGGCTCGCTGTCCCCCCACATTGAGGGGGGGTGGGTGGGTGGGTTGATGGATGGATGGATGGATGGATGGATGGCAGTGGTTATAACATGTTCCTCTGCCTTCAGGGGCTGAAGTCATGCTGATATTTGTCATTTGATTCTAAGAGAGTCCAGCATAGAGGAAGTTGTTTAAGTTGCTCGTATTCGTGGTTTGGTTGGATCAGTCACTACTCACAATTCCTCACCATAGGTGAGGCTAGGAGCATCGACTGACCGGTAGAAGGAGCCTTTTGGCTGAACTCCCTCTTCACCACACCCGATACAGTGTCGCGCTGCTGCAGACGCCTCGCTAATCCACCTGTCAGGCTCCTGCTCCATTCCTCCCTAATTTGTTGATACGCCTCCAAGACGCTTAGCGTCCTCCACTTGAGGCGGAAACTCACGTCCAGCCTGGAGAAGACATTTGAAACTTTTTCAAAAGAGACCTATGGTCTCAGATTCGGAGGGGCTGATTGTCTGGCTTTAACATGCAAGCAGCATTGCAGTCAATTATCACATAAATTAAGACATTAAATAATGTAAAGGTTATTTTTATCTGCTCCATCCTGTCTTGGTCTTCATGCCAGGCGATTACTTGCTTTTTAAAACTTAAGAAGGCATATTTTGCATGTTATTTGTGTGCATTTAACTTTTTTTTTGTCCGTCTAGTTTGCGAGGCATACATCTGCAATTATTTGGTGCTCTGGCATTCTAGTGTCAAAAAACAGTTAATTTGATTAACAGCTTTATTTAAACTTCCATCATGGAGAGATAACCCTTCGATGATCAGTTTAGTGATCATTGTGTGAAAGACAATCTGTTTATCTAGAGAGATTAGCAACTCCTGACACTCCTGAAGGCGAAGTCTTCGAAGACGTAGCTTTTTTTTGGCTGTGAATGACTCGTGCCATGTGCCGTTTGTTTCGACTCGGAGCTTTGGGCCTTATCTTCATATCTCAGCACATCCCATTTAACTATTTGATTGAATGAAAGACGTTCTTGTCATGATGAAACGCCTCTTCTGTTGTCGTCGTTCCCTTGGAGACGATACGACTCCCCTCGCCTTTTCACTCAAGGACAGGCAAAAGTGTCCGGATCAATCACAGGATGCAGCAACGCGCTGAGCGTTCATGGTGGCTTTTACTGTCTTTTTAGCTCATCACTCAAATGAGCTAATCTCCCTAAAACTTATAACTCCTTCCACACGTCCTGGAGGTCGTACACAGGTCTGGTCACCTTGCAGAGGCTGTTTTCCCGACAGACTCGGCATGCATTTTGCTGCATTCGTGCATAATGAGCGGCACACAAACCCATATGGAGGCTTCATAAATCTTCAGTGGAAAGTCTCAAGAGGTTAGCGCTAGCAAGACAACAAAAGGCCCAACGGCAAACCAACGAAATTCAGCTACACAGAGTCTGTTCATCCGACTGGGACTTCCAAATGACATCTTAAAATGCTAATTAGTTCTTTACTTACTTGCAAATGAACACAGTTGTGGCTCAAAACTTGAGCCAACTAGAACTATGTAAAACAGATATAAAGATACAGTTTTTGATCATTGGATTCTTGTTTCTGCACAATGGGACTAAACTGTTTTTTGTTTTTGTTTTCTGATGCTTCACTGACTGAGCAGTGGTTCTAGATATGATCGGCATTACCTCGATGATCTAGCGTTTAAATAGAAGTGGTGGCCGCCGTCTCGGAGTATCACAAGTACAAGCGCATGAGTGATTGTTGAATCAAACCTCGTGGCACCGGCTCGCTGCAGCGTACGTAGTGTTGACGGATGAAAGGACACGCGTTTAGACTCAGAGGGGAGCCACACATGGAGATCAGAAAATCTGAAAGGGAAGAAAACAGAACAGTATTTTTCTTTTTTCTTTTCTTTTTGTATATTTCAACACTTGTGATACACGGCGAGTCTTGACTTGTGAAGACAAGCCAAAGTTTTGAAGAATTCCCTCTTATACTTGGCTTCAAGTAAGTTGAATTTGGCTGATACTTGGGAGCAGAGAGAGGGAGAGAGAGAGAGGGAGAGAGAGAGAGAGGGAGAGAGGGGGGAAAAAACCTTTTAGGTCAGAAAGGCGTGCTTCTGTGTCATGCTGCTGCCCATCTACTTCCTGTTGACCTCTGGGTGTTGCCCGAAAGGGTCAGCTTGTGGGCCACAACCTTGTTCTCCCATGCCAAGGGCCTGAGCCGCCCATGAAACCACCAACCGCTAAGACGAAGGAACAGAACTAGCTATTATAAACAAAATTATGCTTATTATCGTGTCACTGTGATTTCTTGTCCCGTCGTGTTCAAATGCTTACGTTCCTGTGATCGAAGTACTTCTCCCTGTGTTCTTCCATGCTTTCGGCGTTTTCTCTTTTTAAACTTCTGCAAAGGGCAACTCTTCAATTTATCGTTGTCTTTTTTTTTGTTTTTTTTGTGTCTTTTTTCACCTTTTGCAAAGCGGCACCTGCACAGGCAGTGGATCAGGCAACTCATCTGGTGATGATGGTGTTGCATTGACCCCCCCCCGGTCCAGGACAGATGTTATAGTCCTGTTGAACACGGTGCGTCCATGAGTGCATACATGAGTGCGTCACTCCGCTCGTTGATCCAAGAGGGCGGGCCCATCAGACAGCATGGGATTAAGCTGTCAGACCACAGCCTGCTGTACACAACCGTCAGCCTCGAAAGAGATAAACAATGTTTAGGTGTGAGAGAGCGCTCTTATGGTTAGAATGCTGGTTCGTGAGGTTTTGTTGCTCAAAGGTCAGTCAGTGACAAGATAGTTTATACACCCTCCCGTATTCTTAGATGGATCTCTTGGTTGTCCTCCGTCGTCTCGTGCAGCCGAGTCACCTCTCTCTTCCTATTTGAATACTGCGGATGAGCTTTGCTCCCAAGCCTCTTTGCATACCGTGGTATTTGCATGAGGAGACCCATTCCAGTCAATCCTGAAGGACGTTCTCCCTCAGCCTTGTCGGCGCTCCCTGCAGCAGTCCGAGCCCATCAACCGGAAAACACTCCAGGGCGATAGAGTAAATAAAACACTCAGAGAACAGTAATGAAACAGCATAAATCATGATGTCCCGCCACGAATTCTATTATTTCAAAAACAAATGCTTGCTTTCATGATCAAAACTCAATTTAATTCGCAGGGAATGGAATTTCCAAAGAGATTTTACGGCCCTGGGGAAGAAGTGGCTCTTATGTGGGAGAAGTGCACAACAAATAACTTTCTTGCTCCAAATCGGACATGTGTGTTGATGTGAGGCGTTATCGGCCCCGACTGGGCCGATAAACCGAAGTGCAGTTTTGCGTTTCCAACAGTGCAGATTAGTTGATGCATTGGTCGTGGATTTCAAGGAGAACCATTGAAGATAATTAACATTATTATCTGTTATTGTTAATGTGATTCACCGTGTAACACGCTCCAAAGATGTCACCAGTGATGACTTAGGTGGGTTTTTTTGTTGCAAAAATCTCCACGCAGATGGAGTTTCAAAGCAACCATGTATTTTTGTGGTGTCACGTGCAGTTCGGACTTGGGACAAGCGTACCGAGAACATAACGGAAGGACTTTGAATTGCTGCTGTGTGAGACATGACCTGTCCGGCGAACTTTGGTTCTTTTTATATTGGAGTTATGGTTGGTGCAGGGCCAGTGACGTCTGTGCTCCGCTGCGGTGGAGTGATGGCAACCACTTTAAATAAATGGAGAGTAATTTCACCGCTCAGCCCCGGGCTCTGGTTTGTGTCCAGCTGCAGCAGGCTGTGGCCGAAGAGGGAAATTGTCGCCTTTTTTCCTTAAAGGAAACTCCCACAGACAGAACTGATTTGACAAGGCCCAGCAAGTGGACATGGCTAAGTGGGCCGAGCAAACATTTGCGCAAGTGAGGGGAACAGACGTAGCTAAGTGGACAGCAAACAGACGAACAAAGCCGGCGGTGGGCAGCGCTAAGAAGCCGTGACGGCAGAATGTGCAGCACATCACAGAACATGTTTCAGCGTGGAACATGGAAATAAAAGTACATTGATTTGTGCTAAAAAGTAATTTTTGAGGTGAGATAGGTCATGGATAGGGCTGGGCGATATATCGAGATTTTAATATATATCGATATATTTTCAAACACGATATGGTACGAGACAATATCGTTTATATCGATTTAAAAAAAAAAAAAAAAAAAAATGTCTTTACATTTTTTTTTAATGATTTTGATATAGCTTATTTTGTAACAAATTGACTTGAATGTTTTATTTGAGATTTGCACAAATGTTTTGTTATTTGCACAACTGTCAACCTCAGTGGAAAAGTCTGCCTGTTACTGTCTACATTGTATTAATTGCACAGTGTATTTTAATTTAATTGTTATGCAGGAAAGGGATATTTGTTTTATTTTATTCAAGAAGCATTTTTATTCTATATATGCATGCAGTTTATTTTTATTTCATTTGTTTTATACATTTTGATATTGTGCAGACCTCTGTTAATAAAGGAACCTGTGTGACATTTGGCACAAGGCTTTGTATTAAAACTGACTGTTTTTTTAAGGGTTTGCCTCAGAAAAAAATTAAGCTAACAGAGATGCTATGCTATAATGCTTTGGGGGAAACCCCAATTAAGGCACAGAAAAAATATCGATATATATCGAGTATCGCCATTCAGCTAGAAAATATCGAGATATGACTTTTGGTCCATATCGCCCAGCCCTAGTCATGGACTTCAATTCTAAAGTTAAAGGACCATTTCAGTCATCTGTTTGCACAAACAGCACATTGTTCCCAAAGCTGCAAAGCAGGTCACATCCCACGGCGATGCAGGGCCCTTTGAAGGAGGCTTCAGGTCAAAAAGGATGTAACCAGAGTAGCAAAGAGGCCGTGTTCAGCTGCCTGTCCTGCGTTCAAGTTGACTAGAGTTCTCAGAAGTGGACACATAATGGGCCGGGTCTGCTGCAGCCTTCGTGGCACCAGCCCACGGCCCACAACCAACCAAGGTCGGTCACACTCGGTGGATGCCGTGAAACAGAATCTACTGGACCTCAATAGATCCTCCGTAACAGATCCTCCTCCCAGAGAGCTCGGTGCGATGGCCCCCGTCTTTTACCAGAGGCATCTGGTACCCAGTACCGCTGCTCTTCCCACAGCCGCACAAACCACTGTGAAAAACGATCGCTTTCCCAGTCAGGAACTGGAGACGTGGCTTTTAAAGGGGGTCTGATGCTGAAAGCTCGGCCCCCCCCTCTGCAGCAGGCTATTGTGCTGCTGTTATGATGTCCTTTCAGTTGCTTTTATTTGGGGTTTATCCCACAATCTTTTGCAATTTCATGCATCTTAAATGTGATCTAGGACATCAGGGCTGAGACCAGGTCAGGTACGTTGGTCACGTTAGGACGGCGTCCTTTTAAAAAGGAAAAGAAACCTAAAGGGAAAAGGAACAAGCCAGTGCCTCCATCTCTGGTTTACAAAGACGGAGAACACAAACATGCTGGGGCCCTCTTTCTGGTCTGTTTACCACTCCTCCAAACGAGCACGCTGGAGCTTCATTGGATGCAGATGGTCGCATGTTTGTGCCCAACACATGGAGTCTGTCTATCCCACCACTGCAAACAAGAAGTAAAAGTTGCTGAAACCTCAGTATTCAATACAAATTATGACCATTGTTGCTGATGTTGACCTCTCGCGTAAACTCCCCTCCTCGGTTTATCGACCGTGATTGTCCGCACTGCTTACAGCATAAATGGCCTCCAGTGTTTGTCTGCTTTAGTTTCATTTAATCACAACACATGGTTCTAAGCTTCCCACAAGACAGTTAATTAACTTAAACCCAATTTCTAGTCACCATGTTGTTCATTTTCAGAGAACAATTCTTCAGAAGCTGTGAATAAAGCTAAAGGATCCTGAACATATCTACGGCTGGGTGGGTGAATTAGTTGTTCGTAGACCAGCGAATGACTTTCATTTTCTAGTACGCTCAAGCTGAAGAGCAAGACACTCAGATATTATGATGACTGATTATTTGTTTTGGTAGCTCTCGTAACCTCCTAGGTGTGTTTTACGATACGGGAAGGAGCATGAGCTTTCTGTTAGATAAACACAAAAGAAAGGTTTGCTTTGAGCAGTCCCGAAAGACAAACCAATGTACACAAAAAGTCCAATAAAAAGACTGTTTGTACACTTATCTCCATCCGGTTGCTGCCACCTCGTAATACGTCTGTACAAGTTGACTACTGATGACGCAAAAGGAGGAGAATTCATCCAGGAGTGCTCAAAAGCTGCTCTCTGATTGGTTGTATACCTCTCCAAGGGCATCCAGAGTTTCCTCTGACCCTTGAAAATTAAAGCTGGACTTATTCTTTGCATCGATGAGTAAAGTGAGCCAAATTTATCTTACAGTACCCTTAAACGAGGAATTTAGAAGTGAGAGGTGTGCAGGTTGTTGTGGAAAAAACCCATTAAATGCTCTTTAACACATTTCCAACTAGGTGAATAACTATGGAGGATTTTTTGTGCCAAAATTAAATAAATAAATACATCATTAATTAATTAAAATTAATTATTTATTAAATATTTATTAAATATTTATAAAATATATGATCTTAATTAAATATGAATTAATTAAATGTGTCATTAATTGATTAAATGCTGTTTTACATTTCATGATTCAGACGCAACACAAAATCATTAATTAAATGTGTCATTAATTAATTAAATGCTGAAATAATAAATATATGTTTTTACTTAAAATGAATTGTATTTGAATTAATTAATGACATATTTCATTCTAATTTTAATTAATTAATGACACATTTAATTAATTAATGATATATTTCATTCCCAATTTAATTAATTAATGATGTATTTATTTATTTAATTTTGGCACAAAAAATCCTCCATAAATAACTGGACTGAAACTGAGTGTCTAAGTTACCAAGAACAAGACTTGAGAGATGATCCAAATTTCAGTAGATTTAATTACATGAGGCGTCATGACGATGAAACAAAGGAAGTATACTGATTTTAAGGCATAAAGGATGATTAATTATTACGATTCGAGTAGACAAAAACATCTTTAAGGTCAGTGTTAATCTTTTTTGAGCAGACTACCAGTCTGTACACTCAGTTGGGTCAAGGCTAAGTTTTGATGCTCTCAGCAGTTTTGGTTTAATCAAGTGGCCGAGGCTGAATTTTCCATCACAGAGGTATCTGGTAAAACCCTCTCAACACTAGTGGAGAGACCCCCTTAAAGTGTCCTCTGCTGCCTTGGGCGGGCTACATCTTCCAGTACCTCTTGTCAGGAGTCGTGCTTTTGTAACAATGAGCTTTGGTTGGTTTGTTTTGGTTTGGTTTTCACATTAGCTGGGTAGGTCTCATCCCTCCTGCTCCCAAGAACCTGAGACCTTTATTTATGCTCGTCAGACCTCGTCTTCTCGGGACCCTGTAATCACACGCCTGCTGAGAGCGTGCATGTTTGGTGGTTGCCTTTGTAGGGGGGGGGGGGTGGAGGTCTGTAATGGCTGCACACAATCCCCACGCGAGGAGACTCGCACAACTTCACCTCAAACGAAACCACGTATAATTTACATTCCTCAGATACCAACCTGAGCGCAAACAGCGCGATGGAAAACAGGTGTGTTTCATGATAACCCGTCTCATGATTTATCTCGCTTCACCTTCCTTGAAGGTGCAACACGTCTTGGCCTTTCCCGTCAGCTCGAGGCCTAAGTTCGAAGGGCAGAGGGCATGGACGTGACGTACGTGGTGGCGTGTGAATCCCGGCGTTGATGTAGGAGCGACGTGAATCCACGAAGAATGAGACAGGAGGCGGGACGAGAGGGTGCAGGCGGAAAAGTTTACATGATGTAGCCACAAATTGATTGCTGCATTTAAAACAGTTAGGCTGCTGACAGACACATGCACTTAAAACAGTAGCTCTCTCTCACACACACACACACACACACACACACACACACGCACACACACACACACACACACACCCTTAGTGGGCGATATATACAGTACAGTGATGAGTGGGTGAGAATGGGATCACCACAGCGAGTCTGGCCTTACCACTGACGAACAAAGGAGGCTGTGTGTGTGTGTGTGTGTGTGTGTGTGTGTGTGTGTGTGTGTGTGTGTGTGTGTGTGTGTGTGTGTGTGTGTGTGTGTGTGTGTGTGTGTGTGTGTGTGTGTGTGTGTGTGTGTGTGTGTGTGTGTGTGTGTGTGAGTGATCCATGATAAAATAGTCTGACTCCTCTATATGAAATCTGCTCCCTCTCCTTGTTCCTGCAAGTGTGTGTGCAGAAGTACGGACATGAGGGTGAGGATGCAAACCGATGCGAGCGTCGTCGCTGCTCGTGTTTTATCTGAGGATCTAACTGTGCGAGTTGACAGAGAGATCATTACACCAGCCATTTAGAGGCAAAACAAAAAGGGGCAAAGCTTAAAGTACCCCTATGTGAGGCGCGCGGGGCCATTAGCAAGAGTCTTGTATCACAAGCCGTAGATGGCTGCTCGTGATGAGGAGCCCATATGGGAGTGTGTTATGCACTTCAGAGGAGACCTGCATTAACGGGACATATTTTCGCTCTCTTAAGCCGTGCGTCAGTCACTAGTTTGCGGGTAAAGGGCCCCAGCACGCAGCTGCGCCACAGAGCTCCTCTGGAATGAGGTTGGAGTCTGATCTTCAGTGCTCCTGTAGATAACAGTGGGGAGAAGGGTAAAAATAAAGCCTGGTTAAAACATCTGTTGTATCACAAAAATGGCTGTTGCACCCCCACTGTAGCTTCCTTTGTGCATCTCTTGGTTTTTCTCTCTTCTTTCATGCTTGATGTAGCCTGTCCTTCCATCACTTGGTGTTTATCACGCCTTCCTGGTTTAAGTTCAGATGGCTCGATCCCACACACCTGGTGTTTTTTTAATTTTTTAGTTTTTAGTTTTAGTTTAGTCTTTGGGTCAAGCTTTTATTTGCGTTTTTATTAGTTTTAGTCACGTTCATTATCCTTTTAGTCATGTCAAGTTTCAGTCGACTAAAAGTCTGACCATTTTAGTCTAGTTTTAGTCAAAGATTGTATTTAGCCGAACCCATTTTACAATTCAAACCAGGTTATCTTATCATTATTATCTTATTGTTACCTTATAGACTCAAGAATACATTCATTCCAGATACAGAAGACTCTAATTTGAGTTTACAGCATATTTATTTTTCCGGATTTCTCCACATCTTTTTCTTTTTTGACGACACATTGGGTTTTCTTTTCCACGTCTATGTAGGAAAGTGTATCCAAAGATGGTCTCTTCTTCTTCTTCTCCCAGCCCCAGAGAAGATCCCCGCGTGGCTGGCCATCGGTCCCTTCCTCTATGTAACTTTGTTTTTAATGGACGTGAACCTAGAGCTCTGCGTTAACGGCATCAGCCTCTAACCTGCAACTGCATCTTCTGGATCTGATTCCCCGCTGCAGCGACTGGGATTGAGGACGTGACGTCACCCAGCAGCAGAACTAAACCAGAGGAAACTACTGAAAACATGGAGATTAAGGATCTTTGTTAGAACATTTCGTCTCGTTTTGGTCAACAAAAATGAAGACACATTTTAGCAGAGTTTTTATTTTGTAATCTACATTTTAGTCTCGTTTTTATTCGTCTACGATATTGCATTATATATTTAATTACCGTTATCGTCACATGACCAGCATTTTCGTTGCGTTTCGTCTCGTTTTCCTCAGGTGATAAAGGTTCGTTGACGACGATATTTAGTCATAATTTTCGTTGACGAAAGCAACTTTACAGACACCTCGGAAAGCGCTCAGCTAATTTCCGTCCACTTCATCCTCCTTACACCTCCGCCGACGGCCCCAGCTTTCTTTCCTCGGACTGTGAGAGCTGGTTTACAGTAGGTCCAGCAGCGTTCGTCCAACATGCAGGAAACCTGCCATTCATCCATCCGTTCAGCCCTGCGGCCAGCGTCTTATGGATGTGTGTGAATGCTGCAGCACAAATGGCGGAAGCACACAAGTTGAATAAAAGCAGAGAAACAGGAGGGAAGGAGCGTTTAACTTTGGGAAAAACGCCGGGGTGTGTGTTGAGCATGTAGTTGAGGTAATTGAAAGATATGCGAACACAGCACCTCATCCACCCTCAAGTGAGGTGAGCCAACAGGTCCCGGTTGTGAGTATTTTGCCAGCAGGTTTCTCCCTGGAGGGTGTCGTCATGTTCCTGAATGACCTTTACGTCACAGTCGGAGTCTGCAGCCCATCAGTCACTCACTGAAGGGGTGCCAAGAACGCTCACGGTCATCCCACCTCGTCGCAGAGCCAGTACCGAACCTCAAACTGGCCCATGTCCATGTAGCCATCGCAGGAATTAAAAAAGAAATGGATGTCGTATCTGCTTCGTTGTGTTTGTTGATTTAATTTCACCCGAGGCTAAACCTTAAAGGTAGAAAGTAAACTTGCTGCAAAAAGTTAAAAAAAAAAATGTATGGTTCCTATTCCTGCAAAAACAACTTCAAACGGAGGGGACTTCGGCGGTGGTTTCAGCCCACCGCTGGCTCCAACAGATTAGGCTGTTTCCATTACCGAGCTGAATAATAAGGGCTGGAGGAAAACGAGATGGGGCCGTGTTTTATAGGTGCTACCCTGCAACCCTGGCAGGGAGTCCTGTGGCTCTGTGGCTCCTGTGGTAGTGAACTCGGAGGGTGGTGCAGCGGAGGCTTCTAGCAGGAAGAGTCGTGGGCACGGCCGCTATTTCGGGACTGAAAGAAATGGTTTAAAGCCTGGTTGATCTGAGGTGACAACCCAGAGGACAAAAAAGCATCAAATAAAACACTGCTAAGACTTGTCTGCCGGTTGAACCGCCGCAAGGCCTGTTTTCATCCCTGGAGGGACACTGTGCACTCTCGGTGACCCTCTCCCGTGGAGGTGCTTTCAACAGAAAAAACCTCTTAAAGAAGAGGCCAGAGATGTGGTTCATTAAGTTTTGAGGTACCCCCTTCCCCCCCCCCCCCAATCCCCCTCTGAAAACATCATCCAACTTCATTAAATGAGCTCCACTGGATGTGTTGATCTGTGAAACCTTGATACTGAATGCGAGTCGGTCCTGCTGCGATCTTCTGAGGTCTGATGTGGTTTTGATCGGGGAAATGGATACCGCCGGGGGTAAAGGGGAACCAGACTTGTATCGCGGCCAGATGTTGCCCCCCTCCCCAAAGTAAAAGAACTCTGCAACCCTACATCTGGCCTGCGTTGGCCTGGCCCCGGCCCCTGCTCGTACTGCGCTGACATTAATGAGCACCGCAGCAGTAATGGCTACCAGCGCACGGCACTGAGGAAACAATAATCTCCCGTTTCTGTCAACTCGGTTTGTAGACTTTGGACAGTCTTTGAAGCCTTGCGGGTGCCCGGTCTGCAGCTTCCAAATTTAGGTTTTGTCAGTGCTTCTATAAATTAACATATTTTTTTTTTTTTTTTTTTAAATCTGTGTGTGTAATTTATAATACAGTGGAAATATTATTCATGCAACAAGCCTGTTTTGCTGTGCTCAGAGCCCAAAACATATAATAAAGATGGAAGGAAGCTTTTTATGTCAACCCTCTGCGAGGAAGCAGTCGTCTGTAATTATCGCTGCTTTTCATCCCTCGTAGCGCAACAGATAAGTGCTCTGGTGTGACCTGGCAGCGGCTTCCACAGAAAAGATTTGTTTGTAAACTTGCTTGTTTTTAACACCACATGACCAAAACGCAGCATTCTTTCTTTCTTTTCTCTCTTAACCCTCATTTCTTGGAGCATCAAGCACATTTGAAGCTGCAATGTGGAAGTGATTAGCCACAAATCCCAACTTATATAATAACAGGGCGATTAGCTGTTTCCCAGCCATCATGTTGTTGTTTTTTTTTTCTTTCTTTCTTCTTTCTTTCTGTCGTTTTGCCGGGGTGGCGCTCCACTTTGTGAGCGAAGGGCTTGGTCGAGGGTGAGTCCTTCTCTTCCCTTTTCCCGGACCATTTCTATTTGTAGATCAGCATGTTTTTTATTGGAGGCTTTTTACCCCCTCTTCTCTCGTTCGGCGGCGGTTCTGTTTCCCATCACGGCCTGTGATGAAACCACAAAAAAGCTCCGGCTCATGTGACGAGAGCGCAGCAGTTGCCTGGTGACAGGGAGAGGGGTTTGAGGCGGGAGAGTCAGGGGTGTCGGGAGGGGAGTTGACCCCGAGATGGTGACGGCCCGGTCAGCGGATGAGGTCCTCATTTCTGCCCCCGGACGTGGACGGAGTGGTCGTATACGCTCAGATCCGAGGGAGAAACGGGCCGCTCCTCCGTGGCTTGATAGATGTGAGGGCACCCGCAGGGATTTTAAATGGTCCATTCATCTTTATGATGCCCTCACTTATCTCTGAGTTCTTGCAGATCCACTACTTCCCATTACCACCGCAAGCAGCTGAAGCCTTGTAACCACATGGAGCGCCCCCCCCCCCCCCCCTCGTTTCTACAGTAGTGGCAGGACTCTGCCATATATACCGTCTAATCCTAGAAACCCGGCACGGCCACAGCGGGGCAGAATGATTGCCAACCGCAACCCGTTCCAGACCATGTGCAGACAAGCTATGCTTCATCGTGAAACTCAAGAGGAAAGTTTCCGGAAGAGGAAGGAGACATTTACAAAGTCATTCCACTCCTCCTTTTTTTATGCAGTGCATTAGGCATCGCCACAAGCAGCCACGCACAGTCATTTCGATGCCTGCTCCTTTTTGAAGGGAAGGTATTTGAAGGTCAGGAGCTCATTTGGGATGCAGCTGGTTACTCTCTCCCTGCCCAAAGATATCCTCTCTGACTGGCCGCTGATTGGTTCATTATTGCGTCCGTGCCGACGCCAATGCCTCCATGAGAGTGTTTCCTCGTCTTTGTCTCTGCTGTTCTAGCTGTCAGCATCCTGAAGGATGTAAATATTATCAACATTTGTCATTATATTCCATCCATCCCTCCATCCTTCCACTGTGTCTACCCACTTCTTGCTCTCCAGGGTCACCGGTCACTGTCGGGGCTCATCCCAGCTGTTGATGTCCATCCAGGGCAATAAAGGAATATCATTTTAAAACAGTACTAGGGCTGTTCGATTTTGCCCAAAAATGCCTCAAAATCCGATTTTCGATTACGATTACGATTATCTTGTGAATTGACAAAAGGCAAAGAAATTATTTCAAATATGCTGTTTTTTTATTGAACATTTGCCCCATTGGGCTTTAAGTGCAAACTTTGCTCTTATTAAACCAAAAATGAATGAATAAAGTGCAAAACTCTGTAAAATAAGTTGAAAAAAAGTTTTAAAAAATATAATAAAATATAAAGTTTTATCTCTGAAAAAAAAAAATCTGCAAATCAGCACTTGCAAACATACAGTAAGTTATATTTCCAATTAAATAAAACAAGACATTTTCTAATTAAACTAAACTGGGTCTTTGCATGCTAAATAATAATTGTGCCCGGTGGCATGTTACAACGCCCCCTCCTACACTAAAGAGCCTCTCCGATGGGGCACTTGTCGCAGGTATTGAGAGGTATTTCCATCAATCATTAATATGATATCAATCATTAATATGGTATCAATCATTAATATGTGTGCAGACAAGGTAAAAAAAAAAAAAATTAAAAATCGATTTTACGATTTTCACGTTTTAACATCGTTCTAATTACATAATCGCGATTACGATTTAAAATCGATTAATCGAACAGCCCTAAACAGTACCCATTTAAATATCAGAATGTTGAGATGATGTTGGTATCTACAGCTCCTGTCGACTATAATACATCCCGACACATACCTTCAAGATGACTGCAGCCTGTATTAAAAGTACTAATAATATAAAAGAGCACTTAATTAGGGAGTCCGAGGCGGCTCCGGTGCATGTTCCTGCGTGCCGTCATTCCACACCGAGGAGGAATTCTCTTGCTGCTTACTGGAATCAATACTTATTGTAATCTTATCAGCGCTGCTCCCCTATAATTTGAAGCACAAGTTCATGACATTGAAATATGTGAAACATCCAGACAGCTATGAACCTTTAAGTCGGGACTCTTTTTTGATAATGACTTCTTTTGTTCAGTCGCTCCGTAAATGTCATCACATCAGACCCAAACCTGAGGAGTGGCTCTTTTGAAGTGTAGCGTCTAAACTAACCACCATAACTTACCTCTAATCCTACCCCACTCCGCTGGAGCAATGACTTGAGAAGCCTTTAGGATAAAGTTGGCCAAAGCTGTGATATTCTGATGTTGTCCCTCGTCAGTATCTGGTCTGTGCAAAAGTTATTGACGCCAACTCTCATTTTTATGTTGGCAAAGCTTTCTAGCCCGAAGACATTGCAGACGCAGCTGCTTTGTTATCACAGTCTCCAGAGTTACGCTACGCTATATTAGCAAATGTTCTGTCAAGTTTGTCTCTAATTAAAATGCACTTTCTTTCCCTTTTTCTTTTTTTGCTCTGCTCATTTTTTGCATGTTAATTTGTTGGTGTAAGACACTAGAGACAGTTTGGCCATCTAACATGACGATGCTGGAAAAGGCAAAGCATCAGTATGTTGGAGCCTGAAGGGAAACATGGCAGGTCGATGGCAATTTTCTTTTTTTCACATGTGTTAATCAACTCATAGTCTTGGAAAATTGATCTATTATCTGCACTCACTTCTTCTTATTTAAGGCCTATTCCAGCTCTATTAGGCTGAAACGGCCCTGAGTGGATCACCAGTCCATCACAGGCCCACATACAGATTAACAACCACACACAACTCCTGATTCCCTCACGTTAGGGCTGGGCGATATGGACCAAAAGTCATATCTCCATATTTTCTAGCTGAATGGCGATACTCGATATATATCGATATTTTTTCTGTGCCATTATTTGGGTTTCCCCCAAAGCATTATAGCATAGCATCTCTGTTAGCTTCATTTTTTTCTGAGGCAAACCCTTAAAAAAACAGTCAGTTTTAATACAAAGCCTCGTGCCAAATGTCACACAGGTTCATTTATTAACAGAGGTCTGCACAATATCAAAAATGTATAATACAAATGAAATAAAAATAAACTGCCTGCATATATGGAATAAAAATGCTTCTTGAATAAAATAAAACAAATATCCCTTTCCTGCATAACAATTACATTAAAATACACTGTGCAATTAATACAATGTAGACAGTAACAGGCAGACTTTTCCACTGAGGTTGACAGTTGTGCAAATAACAAAACATTTGTGCAAATCTCAAATAAAAGTCAATTTGTCACAAAATAAGCTATATCAAAATCATAAAAAAAATAAAATATTATTTTTTTTTTTTTTTAAATCAATATAAACGATATTGTCTCGTACCATATCGCGTTTGAAAATATATCAATATATATTAAAATCTAGATATATCGCCCAGCCCCACCTCACGTACATGTTTTTTAGGCTGTGGGAGGTGGATGGAGTACCCAGAAACCCTTGAAAGCATGGGGAGAACATGAAATCTCCACAATGTGCTGACTCCAAAACAAAAAGCAGGAACCCTCCTGCTACGAAATTCACCAAAGCCACCTGTCTTGAAATGAAAAGTGATATTGTAGTTTTTTATCCCCCCTCCAGACTCAGACTAAATACCATCTTTTGAACTTTACAATGGCGACTGTCGCTTCTGCTTGACTAAAAACACACTTTTATCTTCAAAGACTTCAGGTCCATAGCGATCGGTTGCATCTGCTCGCAGGTGCATCTGCTGATATCTGAGAAGGGAGCATTATTTAACATGCCCTGTCTGTCCCCTGGGTGTGAACCCGATCATAGCCCCCCCCTCCCTCTTATATCCCTGAGGTAGGGATAGCATGACCCCCGTTGGAACTCCATTAAGCTGTTTTTCTAATTTTATGGAGTCATGTTCTGCTTCAAAACTCTCAGGTGGATTTACGATGTGGTCGCGGATATCCTTGCCTGCCAAGGCAGCAATAATTTGCTAAGGGAGTGGGAGTGGGGGGGGCATTTACAAACAAGAGAGGGGCATCATCATTGCACAAACTGGACACGCTGCAGCTCCTCGCTGCTGCAGATCTCTTGTCAACCAGGTGACGGATAGTTGATTAGCTTTACTGAACTGCGCAGCCGAAACAACTTTAATTAAAAGCAACTTTGGCTGACAGACGGAGAACAGCCGTGGCCTCTGATTCACTCCAAAACGAGGTCTTTGCTGCGCTTGTGTGGTGGATGCAGGAGGCAGGAATGTAAGCTGAGCGCTGTAAATAATCCGAAACACGTTCAGAGATACAGGAAGTTCATTCCTAAAGACGTGACACTCGTTCTTCTGATCTGAAAACAACCTCAGAGCGGCCCTGGCAACGGATGTCGGGCTCATTAGGGGAAGGGATTCCCAGGGAAATGTTGAAAGGTGGATGATGAAAAAAAAGACAAACAAAAAGAGAATAAAACAAGAGAAGATGGTGAGAAATGAGAACAGATGACGAGGCAGTGGAGACGGAGTTGGGAAACCTTGGATTCAAAGGAAAAGGAGAGAGAACGATGGAGCACAGCTGGTGCACCATGGGGTATAATAACTGTCATATTGCAACGTATTAGCTCATACTCGCACCGAACAGCTTGACTTGATAAAAAGGGCCGGTCACGGCCTCACCACATGCATAGCAACAAGACCCCATGGAGACGGGCCAAACAAGCAAACTATTGTTCTTCCTTGCTTCGTACTTGACTGACAGGCCCAACGTGAAACCGGGCTAATAGCATCCTGAACTCACGCCGGAGGGGTTTGTTCACAGATATTTGTCGGTCCGGTCGTTCCTCTGGCTGATAACGCCAAACCCGTTCCCGTCCCCGCCGGTGACGCGGAGCTCCCAGCCGTCTCCGTCGCTCGTGGCGGCCGTGAACACCTGCAGGATGACTAATCATAACAGTGTGTTTGTGGTTGCCATAGTGATGCAATCAATTGAGGAATTCAGTTGTGGCTGTAAAAAGTGTTTTTGACAGCGGCGCCCGAGGCTCAGCGCGATGAGCCGCGACGAGCAGCCGCGGCTCGTCAGCCGTCCGTCAGACTTTGTTTACTTGAATTCTCCGTTTCGGGAAGAAAAAGCCTTGGACTGCCGTTGCTGCGCTGCGGACACCCGACGGCCACATGTGGTTGCTATCCACGCACAAACTCAAGCCATATTTCCTTTTGCTGTATATCCCCCCCTCAACTTGCATGCTCATGTGTTACTGTTAATTCAAACAATGCCGTTATTGATCTTGCCTGAAACACTTTTGGCCCGAGATTAAAACGTACGTTGCCTGAGCGAAGCGCGCAATGGCTCTTAACTAATCGTTTACAATCATTCCAAAAGCATTAAAATGTTTTAATAGCACATTAGTATCTCATAGGATCAGGAACACACCAGGTTACATGTGCGGCGGCCTCTTTTACAGCTGTTTTAAAGCCTCCTCCGGGTTAAATACTTCATCCGTCTGGCCAAATTTGCTATCTGTATAAATATATATACTGTATTTCTTCTCTTGTTTCATTTCTCTTCTCTTCTTCTGTCCATCCAGAGTGCTACACCGCCAATGGCGAGGACTACCGGGGCTTCCAGAGCCAGATCAGCCTGCACGGCGGTAAACCCTGCCTCTTCTGGAACGAGACCTTCCAGCACCCGTACAACACCCTCAAATACCCCAACGGGGAGGGGGGTCTGGGGAGCCACAACTACTGCAGGTGAGTGTCTGCTCCTCATGGATGGACAAAACAGCAAACCGGACTGTGCAATAACTCTGTGCAATATTACGTAACACTTATTTCTTTTCTATCCATATAATTCTATTCATAGCACTGCACTTTTTCTTTTTCTTTTTATGTTTTATCTTTATATGGGTGTTTGGTTTTCGGGGTGTTTGATTTGTATAAGACAGTGCTGTGTGAGTGAGATGGAGATGTCCGTTTCCCCGAGATAACCTCCCAAAGGGATTAATAAAATCTGAAAGTATAAGCATAGATCATCCACATATGAAAATGAAAATACATTCCTAATGATCAAACGTCTTCTTATATCATAATATAGGAAATACAAGATCTCAGTACTTCTTAGAGCACAACGTGACTTGCATTATGGGGTCGAAGGGGTTGTAGCACGTTGCAGAGTTGAGCATGTCATGATAAACGAAGTCTGGCCACCCGTCCTAATTTAAAGACACGAAAGAAAAGACTGAAATGACCATTCTTGGAGGATGTTCATTCAGCTGTGATCACACATCTGATACAGGATGAAATTTAACAGCTGAAAACTCGATTTTGTAAAATCAATCAGGAAGTAAATTCTCCGTCCCTCCATCCGGAGGTTTTATCCAGTCAGTTACCGAGAGCAGTTGTGGTACCGGCTTTATGGCCAAAAGAAAGCTGAAACATTAAAAGTCAGCTTTTTGAAAATTGTAAAAGTAATTCATGAACCTTTTCCAGGGATTCAACTTTTTTTTCCAGCCTTTCATTCTTAAACCAGATGTAATGAAAAAATGGGTCAAAATCACATTTCTACACCTGTTAATTTATTGTAGATTTAATAACACACTCTCCCCTGATCGGGCGCGTTTCTTGAAAATTGAACCTCATTTCATTAGATTCCTGGCTGCAGCTCCATGATTCACATTACCCAGAACCACTTCTCTTTAGTCAACTATAACCGTGTTTCCTGCTGTTTAGGAGTAAACGATTCTCTTGACACGACTTCTGCACGCAGTTTCCTTCGCTGCTTTTCTAAAGCCTACATGTACTATTCACACATGACTAGAATTACTTCTGGATCTGCAGTGATGCTAAAATTACGCCTGAAATCTGCATCTAGTTTACTCTAATTTACAGACGTCAAGTTGAAACCTTAAATTTTATTAACCAGTTACAGTACCTTTGATTTAACTTAACTTTGAATATTGCGTTTAAAGTGTCTGATCAGACGCTCCACAGTTAGAATTTAGCGACCAAACGTCACATTTTGAAAGTTAACCAAATCGGAAAATGGCATAATTGTCCTATAGTTTCAGTTGCCATACTAACAGTAAACTTAAAATGCTTGCGTTGAAACTGTAAAGGTTTCGTCCTATCAGATTTTGAGCTTGATGCAAGATAAGAAGTAGGCAGGCTTCTGGTTTTAGGAGCATCCTTGTGACCACTGACACGTACATTTGCATGATATTAAAATTACATCATGACTGCGTTGTTTCCTGATTTAGGGTCAGTAATTTGTGGGGAAATCTTAAACATAGCGCATTTGCACGGGATTACAGACTCAGGTGTCCTCCTCCATTATCACAAACGTCCCCAGGTAATGTTAATCCAGTGCGAATGAGTCGTTAATCACTTTTTATTGAGCTTTATTTTTTCTTTTTATTTCTAAAACAGTTTTCTTTCCGGTTCCTTTTTTCCAATTTTCAGCTTTCAATTTTTTATACTGACATTTTGACGTCTTAATAAGTCTGCCGTTGTGTTTCCCTTTTACAACTTGCCCAGTCTGTTTGTACTCGCTCCAAACTCGAGGCAGACGTCTCTCGCCACACTTCGTGTTGAATTACCTTCTCCAAGGTAACTTTATAACCAGCTCCACGGCTTCAGCCTGACAGCTTTCTTGTTGGAGCCGTGTTTCCTATCAGTCAGCCAGGTGCTGCAGCTTGTTACGGTCTACAAAAACACCCTCTTACACACTCATTCGTATGGTTAGACCGCTGCTTCACAGCTCCGAGGATCCTGGTTTGACTCCCGGCAGGAGTCGTTGGTGCTTGTGTGGGTTTTCTCTGGCTTCCTCCCACAGTCCAAAAGCATGCACGTTAGGTTAATTGGTTATTTTAAGCTGCCCATAGAAGTCTGTGGTGGTTTGTCCACATGTGTGATGGACAGGTGACTTGTCCTGGGTGCCTTTCACCCAAAGAGGGCTGGGATGGGCTCCAGTGGACCCCCATGACCCCGAGTAGGAATAAACAGGTTTGGATGGATGGATGGACTTATAAAGTGATTCATATAGCTGAGAGTGAGAGTGGTTTGGTTTTCACCGCCCAGCATTTAAGCAATCTTGAGCTTTGTTTTCCTAAAAGAGCAACAATTGTTCCTTGTCTCCTTTTGTTGTGGAGATCTGGCTGGTTTACAATAAAGTCGTCATGCTCTCTTTGCTCCTTCTTCTCTGTGGTGAGGAAAGATCCTTTGAATCATAGCTGTAATTTGCTCGGCATTCGAAGATATTGAATCGATGGGACACAACGCTTCTGCTGGGGGAGCCTCGGACTTCCTTTCGCCCAGACTCTGGACTATTTAATGCCAGGTCGTCTTCCAGAGGGTTTGTGCACGAGGGGCCTGCTCAGATATTTGCCTCTGAATATTTTAGAGCGAGCGTTTACCCTGTCATCACAAGGGTGCAAACATGTGCAGACTTTATGTAAGCAAGTCTCCGTCCCTCGTCCCGGGGCACAATGGCCGTCCATGTCTAGGAAGCCGTTTCTCACCATCGTCCACACAACCTTGTGTTGCGTTGGGCTGAAACTTGTGTATTTCCACTGTTTTTGCAAATCAGTTGAAATGTACATGGACGTCCAGAACGGTGGCTTGGCTCCGACTGCCGGGCCAGCAGAAACAGAACTCCCAGACCCAAAGCCTCTGAAATATTTTTGTAAATCCTGGTTGTAAACTCATAAAGCAGCAATGCTTTGAAGTGGAACCGGACAGATTTGTTTTTACTTGAGCTAGATGGGATTTCGGAAGATTTATTATCTTGATAAATGCAAAGTATGGATGTAAGCATTCCTTGCACGTCGGGAGAATGTTGCGTCCAACAAGCGGTTCAAAACTGTACATCTCCATTGTTTGGATTTGACTGGGTTTTGGCCTCTCGTGGTAGCAGCTTTGGCAGCTCACTGACAGCTCAGAGCTTTTATGTTTTTCCCTAAGAGAGGGATTTCTTTCACTAAGAGCCCAAGCTGCAGCAATTTTTCAGACACCCTTAACGTAAGGAGTCAACCCGCGAGGAGAGCCGACGTGGCCGCTTCGTGATGGCAGGATGAGAGATGACGTTCATGGCATGTCAGCACAAGGTCAAGTGTGTGTGTGCACACACTCACCCATCCGTGTGGTGGTGTGTGCACATATTGTGATCGACAGCATCCACAGAAGAGACGGGCCACATGTGATTTGTTAGATTGCAAAGAGCCGGCTCATGGGAAAGTCTTTCAAGCCATGTCTTGTACACGGTTGCCTAATTTGGATCGCAAATCTGCTGATTTACATCGGGCGCTTTTTGCAAGTCAAATGGTTTCCAGTATTTCTTTAAGCGGAAATCTCTTCCTCGCCTTTCTATGATCTTTGTTACTTTCTCTTCTGTAGGTTGGGTTTTTTTTCTCATGCATGGGGGTAGAAAATAGAAAGAAAAAGGGGGGAAGTAGCAGAATGAAAGCAAGACGAAAGGGTAGTTTTGGCATGTCAAACCCCGAGGACAATTGTGGTTGTAAGAAATAGGAGCTGAGGCCCTGGGGCAGGTGGACGACGGCGACCTGGAGCTCAGGAATTACTGGATTTCTCAACTTTAACACGCAGAGTTAAGCTTGTGAAAGATGTTAAAAAACCTGGAAGAGGAGGATTACAGACTGGCTTTTTGACCCATCCTAGTGGTTTCCTGTCGGTTTAAAGGGTCTTGGAGTGGCACTGGGAAAAGAACCCCAAGAGCCCCCGGTATATTTCATCTTTATGACCTCCTATAAAATATCCCATTGATAACAGGGAGAAAGCAGAAGGGAAATGCCACATTATTTCCCTGCAAAGAAAAGGAGCACAAAGCCTCAAGAAGAGGACACGAGCTCAAGTGGCCGGAGCCGTGAAGCAGCGCAGCCCATTTCAGCTGCAGATATCTCATTACAAGTCCTCCACATGCTTTGAATGAGAATTCACAGCGTAACATGAAAAGGATGGAGACGGTCTTCTTGTGAGGCCGGGGTTATGATGCTGCTGTGCAATCATTTTACACTTTATATACTTAAAAAGACACTTTGCGCTGTCTTTAAGTGCTTTGACCTTTTTTTTCTCAAAACTTTGTGACATTAATAAGAAGAACGTCCCACAAATCTAATTTATGTTACATTTATGGTTCCACCCGATATACGGTTGCTACAGGCTGCACAGTGCATGATGGGTCGGTGGGTGGCTGACTAGCATTGCCAGACATGTGATGGCTATTTATATGCAGGTGTGTGTACCGCAGCCTTTATGAGTGATGATCAGTATGGCCTCTGATGCTTTTCCCTTACATGGATGAGATCATGGAAGTGCAGAGTGAATAACGTTCCCCAAGCTGATTACAGTTGAATCTCCATGATGTCAAGTTCAAGTCTGAGGTCAGGGGAGTTGTAGCCAAGTTGTTCGCTGGGTGCAGGAATATGCAATAATCGATCCCAGGGCGCTGCTTTGTTGATCGGCGTACGCCGCAAGCAGCTGTACCATGTAGTGGGACATTATCGGCGCCCAGCATTACGGTAGATGATGAAATCTCGTGGAATAGCAGCATCAAAGTTGATGTAATTGCAGTTTATTTGGTGTTTTTGAAAGGTTTAACATTTATTTTCAACACTGTGCTTGAGGGGTCTGAGCAATGTCTTCTTTCTTCAATATTTTGAAGTTCAGTTTGGTAGAATATAAAGTTCTCAATGCTCACATGTCAATCCATCCCTCCATTCACTTCGGCCTATCCCTGGCTTCGGCCTCCGTCCGTAGGTGAAGGTAGGAACACAGATCGACCAGTAAACAGAGGATCAGGTCTAGGGCTGTTCGATTAATCGAACGTAATCGCGATTATGTAATTAGAACGATGTTAAAACGTGAAAATCGTAAAATCGATTTTTCACTTTTTTTTTTTTTTTTTACCTTGTCTGCACACATATTAATGATTGATACCATATTAATGATTTATGGAAATACCTCTCAATACCTGCGACAAGTGCCCCATCGGAGAGGCTCTTTAGTGTAGGAGGGGGCGTTGTAACATGCCACCGGGCATCCCTCAAGCCAGATGCGGTAGACCGGCTCGTGTTCCTTGCAAAAAACTTGCAAATGTGAATATCAAATGTAATGACATACATTACACACCTCTACCTCCTTCATGGGTTGCATTATTATTTAGCATGCAAAGACCCAGTTTAGTTTAATTAGAAAATGTCTTGTTTTATTTAATTGGAAATATAACTTACTGTATGTTTGCAAGTGCTGATTTGCTGATTTTTTTTTTCAGAGATAAAACTTTATATTTTATTATATTTTTTAAAACTTTTTTTCAACTTATTTTACAGAGTTTTGCACTTTATTCATTCATTTTTGGTTTAATAAGAGCAAAGTTTGCACTTAAAACCCAATGGGGCAAATGTTCAATAAAAAAACAGCATATTTGAAATCATTTCTTTGCCTTTTGTCAATTCACAAAATAATCGTAATCGTAATCGAAAATCGGATTTTGAGAGAAAAAAATCGAGATTTTATTTTTGGGCAAAATCGAACAGCCCTAATCAGGTCTGTAGGATCAGCTTTCTCTTGACACAGACTTACCTGGCAATCTCTCCTCCGCCTGAGGCCGTACCTCACCTCCAGCCTGGAGGGAGCATCGCACCCTTTTGCAGGCGGAGAACCACGGTCTCAGTCAAGCTGCAAGTTACTTCTGTAGCAGATTTAAAACAACGTACTGTAGTCCGGGTCAGAAAACGTTTGTTTTGTCAGAAACTCTACGACATGCTTCTGGGGCTTCTGGGACTTTTTACATGTGCCACACCCTCGAACGTGCAGAGGGACATCAAAGATGCCACTATTGATTTGTTTATACATAAAGAAACGAGGCCCATGAGGAAAAGAGCATGTTGTTGTGATGTGGGACTCGTTTGCTGCCTCCAGGACTTTGAGTAAAATCAGAACATTACAAAGGCGTTTTTGTGGGCTAATGTGTTATCCAGTGTCTTTAGGATGTTGAGAGGCAGTAACTGTTTATGAGATTAAATATTGGTGTGTTTAATTCTTTATATGAATGCTGTTTTGAAATAACTGTTTAATAATTGTAATAATTCTCACCACGGCCGTATAGTAGCCCCGATGCGGTAGTGGACTAAAGGTCACGTTGCCAGTGTTATATACGAAATCATCCTCCAAAAATAAATGAAGTCTGGTGGTGAGTTTCCTCAAACCATAATCTTGAATCCATACAGAATTTTGTGGTTTGGTCAAGTGATTTTCCTCCCAAAATACACCCAGAACGTCTTAGCCAACGTCTACTTTTAAGTTTTTATACGCAGAGGCTTGAATCTTCCACCCTCCTTCACATATTCTCCGACGCCGGCGTGATTTTTATCTTTTCTTTCTGAGCTTATGTAGCCAAACTTTGAGTCAACATCCTTCAGTGGGTCTACGTGAAGCTGAAGCAAATGTTGCTGATCAGGAAAGATTGTGGTAACGTGTAAAAGCGTGTTACCGAGATGATCTGCTGGTTAGATACCAGGAGTAGGAAAGTGTTCCTCGTCATCGCAGCGGCCTGAAGTGATCAGCGACGTCACGATTCGGCAGAAGTAGACGGTCGGGGGAGAACAGTAGACAGTGGGCTTCGTCGAGCCCTCCTCTTCAATACTTGCATTCATGCTGCACGGCAGCAGAGAGGGGTTTGCATGCTATTCTCCAAGTCAATTAAAGCGTCTTTTCTCATGCAGTAAATTACCAGACTGTGATCTTGTGTAGACCTCAATTCCCAATCCAGACAAGTCTCTCACCACCACTCTGCAATCAGCCTTTCACCTCCCATATTCTGCTGTATTCTGCTTTTCACATGTCTCGTAGTTCAATTAAACGACACCCGGGCCTCAGCCTTACTAAGTATTTGTTTCAGGGAAATGTTTTTGCAAGTTATTCCCAGAATCTGCAGAAACACTTTGACGTAAAGGTTCTGTCAGATTTTCATATGTACTTTTAACAACGCCAGGCGTTTCAAAGTTGGTCATAAATACGGCCGCTAATGTAAAGGAAGGCGTTTGAACAGCAGGCGGCTCAGAACAGCTGTTTTCCTCTGCGTTCAGATGAAAGCCACGCCTGCCTTCAGATGCGGGGCCGGGGAGCCCGTGAGCAAAACACATTGTGGCTATAATTGGCTGTGTACCGGCGTGTATGGCTCACCTCTGAGCAAAATGAGTCAATCAGCGTAATTGTGCCAATTAAGTGTCCAAACGTCTTCTGTGATCCACCTCTGGCTATGGGAGTGTTTCAACAGGCTCTCCTCTCAAAGCCAAACAGGCTTTAAGTGACACACAGGGAAGGGAATGCAACCCCCCCTAAAATCTCCATAACACACACACACACACACCCACACACACACACACACACACACACACACACACACACACACACACACACACACACACACACACACACACACACACAGTGGCAGCAACTTATCTGCCTCCACAGGGACTGCATCTTTCTTTGAGCTGCAGGGATAAACGAGCATATTTCCATCCATCGAAGTCTGCTCTTATCTGCGGTGGCACCTTAGCTAATCTGAAACTGTCTGCTTTTCACTTCCGGTTCGGCCTCCACCCTCTCTCTCTCTCTCTCTCTCTCACACACACTCACACACACACACACACACACTCACACATGCACACACTCACATTCACTGGCACCTCAGGGCCAGATTGATTGTGTCTGCCACTCAGCTTCCCTGTTCATTTCAGCCATGAGCATGAACTTTCCAGGTGTGGGTGAAATGGCGGTGTGCAGGTGTGTGTGTGAAGGAGAGAGGGATGAATCCACAGGAAACCTGGAGGAGGGGGTAGCGCTCCACAATTACAACAAAAAACCTGTAAAACGCACCGTTGTTTTTCTCCACAATAGACCAGAGAAAACATGTTAAATGTTGAAAGTGATGCACTTTACGACTTCATGTAATATATTTGCACCTTTGAAATACGATGGCGGTTAACACACCTCAAAGAATTGGGACGTGGAAAACAAAAGCCTGGAAACAGTCAGTTACATGACTTTAGAGGGGTCGAGTCCCTGAAGTAAAAGGCGGACGGAGGTTCGCCAATATTTGAAAGCTGTCCACAAATTGTGAAACAAGTCCAGGCTCAGACTTTGAATATCTCATCATCTGCAATACTTGATATTATAATACAATTCTGTGAACGTGGAGGAATCTCTGTATGCATGGGATTAGGCCTGTGTTGAAAAAAATCGATTCTCTGCTTTGTAGTTTTTGGGGTTAGTTAATCGCGATAGCTTAGTTCAGATGTGATTGGATCTCAGGACCTGGGACAGTTGCTGCCCGTGTTTCGGCCAGTTCCGTGCCGGTTTTGTGTCTGTTCTGTTTTTTTTTTGTTGCAGATTTCCAGTGCTTGACGTGCATGTGTGTTCGATTCTCCAATTCTAAATCTAAAAGTCGATTCATATGTCTAAAGATCGTTTTTTTATTTTCTTCCAAATCTTTCTATTGAGATTTACACAATAGAATGACATACAAACATCAAAACAGTCTGAAAAACATGTAACAGTACATTGATCTGTCAATAAAAGCCACCCACCCGCCCAGTACCACCCACCCACCTCAGGTCCAAGCCAGACTGAAACAAACAAAATACTCACACACGCGCACACATACACACACACACAGAAAAAAAAAAAAAAAGGAGGAGGTATTTTGAAATGAAAAGAGCCAGAACTTAGTCCTCCGCATCCAAGGCTAGGTCAGGGGAGTTAACTCATTCCAGAAAGGGTTGCCATGTGTCTTGAAATCTCTTGGTGGAGCCATTGAGTGAAAACCTAAGCTTTTCAAGTTTCAGGTTGTAAAGGACTTCTTTAACCCAGCGGTTATACGATGGAGGTCGGGTGAGCTTCCAATCAAACAGAATCAGCCGGTGAGCCAGCAAGGTCGAAGAAATCAGGGCCCGTTTTGCTCCAACAGAGAGGTTGATGTCAGGAGGGGATCCAAAAATAGCCGATACTGGGTCAGGGGGAATAGTCAGGCCATAGGCTCTACCTATGGTATCAAAAATACTTTGCCAAAAGGGAGTCAATTTAGGGCACGACCAAAACATATGTGAATGGCTAGCAGGGGAATGGTTACATCTATTGCAGGCATCACTAACCGTGGGATGGATCTTAGCAAGTTTTGCATTTGTGTAGTGGATCCTGTGCAGAATTTTACATTGAATCAGGCCGTGATGAGCACAGATGGAGGAGGTATGGACCAGGTTTACAGCTGCGGTCCACTGTTCGTTTTTTTATTTTAACATTTTCACCCGGTGAACTTTTATCCCAATAGTCGCGTCATTTGATTCATGCATGCATGTGGTGTGAAACTATCAAACAATGAACATAGCGTTAAGTTTAATACCAGTATTAATATGTTGCATAACTACAGTCATGTAATTCAGGTAACAGCTCAAAAAAAACATTTTTAAAAACACTAACCCAAATCGATATCGGATTGAATCGAATGGTGATAATCGATTCTGAATCTTAAAAATCAGAATCGAATTGATTCTTGACATTTGAATAAATCTCCAGCCTTACAGGGGGGTGGCCAAAAATGACAATTGGATAAGCATGATAAGAGGATATGTGTTCTTCTGAGCATCCTTTTTTTAATTGTTATGCTTGTAATTTATATCTTCCTCCTGAATGAGATGGTTAAGAAAGTGCAGGGAGTCTCAATTTCAGAAAAGGATTAATGTGTTGGCAGACATGAAAAGAGTAGTGGAGAAAGAAATAGAGTAAGGATTTATGGTGCAGTGTTTTGATGGTTCAGTCCCGTTTTCAGCCATTTCAAAAGCCGCCTGCGGCCAAACAAGTAGGTGTCTTCCGTCCATTTGGGTGGAGCAGCAAATAGATCTGGGTTCATGATATGCTAACCACATTTGCTGAACGTTAAACTGGCTTCCTGTGGACATGGGAAGATTCAAAGTTGCCTCTTCCTTTCCTTATTTGGACTCTTGGTCAGCGGTAGCTGTCTGCTAAATATGGAGGGTCGACCCTTTAAGGCATTTCAGCAGGAATTTGAAAAAAGCAAACAAAAACAAAACAAAACTAAATCCTTTCATGAGATCTTTGTTAATATTTTATCCTGAACCTCAAAAGAAAGCAGGAAACTCAGGACCGTGTTTTTGATCGGAGAAGAAAAGAGCTGGAAACGCCCTTCATACAAAAGAGGGAAACAGGATCGCGCAGCACCGGAGGCCTTTTTCTAGACGTGACAATGAGGTGGGTCAGAAGAGAAGAGGTTCTGGCTGTTATTGTCACTTTAGAAGACTTTTACCCTTCACGGCTTAAAGAGCCGAGCTTCCACTGCAAACATTTACTGCTTTGACTTAATTTAATCACAATTTAGAGGTCGCCACTGGGGCCCCGGTTTATAAAGTTGGATGATTACCCTGGAGATATGAAGCCTGCGCAAAGCTTTCAAGCTTTCTTTACTTCCACTTCTCTGTGTCTTCCCTCCACCCCGCATGCTTTTGTGAGTGAAACTGAAAAGGAAAACGCTCCGAGGGGGCTTTCAGCCCCATTATGATGGGCTAAAAGTGCGCTGATGATGTTCAAAGAGGCTGCGGTCTCAGACAAAAGCTCGGCCCCCGTCACCCATCTCTTTTTCAGGTCTGTGTCTGGCCGGGAACAAAGCCTTGCCCCTGACCTCCAGCCAGACTGTTTGGTCTGGGCCTCGGCTGGCATGCGTAGCCGAGCCTCCAGACTGCAGGAGAAAAGGCTAAAGCAGCAATCGCTGAGGGAGCCCCCTCAGGATGACTGACACATCTGAAGCCATCCTTCGATGAAACCCGGAGTATTCAGCCCTCCGCAGAGGGGATTTAAGCTGGTAGCTCGCTTTTGTGTTATGTTGTTGCCCTGACATCCCTGCCATCATCGCTTCCTCCCCCTGCCTTTTTCTGCAGTCTTGTTTTTTTTTTTTGTTACCATTCACCTTCATGGTTTAATATACTCTCAAGAGTGTATTAAGAGTATATCAGATATGAGAAAACAAGTGCCTTTCACACAAGTATTGAAATCAGAATACACACTTCCTGCAGCTAACCTAGATTATGGTGAACCCCGAGTGCTCCTGAACTAAACCCTGGATGTATTGCATCGCATTTAGAAGGTTTACTTCCTCTCAGAAATGGAGAAAAGTTCAATTATTCAGGCGTCAACGCAGGCGACAGCCATCAAATTGCGAGTTTGCAGCCTAGTGCTCGCTAATTAAATGGTACGTGGGGGCGAGACTGTGTCAAAGCAGCCAGCTTTATCTGACGGGAAAAAATGTGATTGGCTGTTTATTGGTATGACAACAGTGTCAGTAATGGGCTCATGCCATTCTCACTGGTTTTTACTTTAGAGCCACGGTATCAAGACAAAGACAGAAGACTGTCATCGAGCCACTGCATGCATTTACTCGGTATTCTATGGGGTTGTCCAGTTTTGGGGGAAGGACGGACGAGGGACACATTAGGAAGCCCTTTGTAATCTTTAAACGTGGTTAAAAGAAGTAACAAGTGTGACCTTTTACCTCAGTATTTGAGCCTTGTTTTGAACCGTTGTTCCCTCCTCCCAGCAGGGGTTCCCCGTCTATTGTTGTTGATGTTGTCTCCTCTTTCCGGTCCTCTCAACCCCCGACCGCTCAAGGCCGACGGCCGTCCTGCCTGAGTCTGCGTCTGCCAGAGGTTCCTCCCTGTTAAAGGGGAGTTTGTCCTCCTGACAGTCGCCTGGTGCTTGCTCACGACTATTATTGTAATTTTTATTGTTTTTTTATTAACTGGACTAGTTTTGAATCTAATTTTGTTTTTTTGTGGGGGGGGGCTTGAAAGTTGAATTAAATTGAATTCTCTGCTTTGCTTTGTAACACTGTTCAGAACGGTGTAATATCATTTAATAGTATTCTTCTCTTGGCTTTTTCCTTATTAGCATTGGTACAGCAGATCATTGTGTAGCCCATATTTTCCTTTTTGCCCACCCATAATGCAGCACTGTGTGCAGCTGAGGCAAAGAGAGCGACATGGGGCTCAGGGTCTCGTCCAGGGACACTTTGGCAAATTATGTGACTGGGAATCCGTCCAGCAGCCTTCTGGCTGAGGGTCGGTCAGCTCTTGCCTTTATGCCCAGGCCACCCTGTCCAACTAATGGATGAAAAAGAAAAAAACAGAATAAGATCTGAAAATCAAATCAAATAAATCTTTATTTATATAGCGCTTTTCATGCATATATATAAAATGCAACACCAGAGCGACCTCCAAGACGAACCCCCTGCAGGCCAGAGTCACTCCCAGCATGGAGGCTCCCCATGAGGAAACACTGGAGCTAAAAGCTACAAGAAAGCAGGATAAGATAGGCTATGAGGTTAAAATACACACTAAGAGAGTTTAAAAGTGTAACATAAAATCCTAAAAGTAGGTCTAGAAAGCAGGACATGCTAAAACAAGCATAAGAACAACTTAAAACCATAAAACCTGGGCTAAAACCACAAGAACAGCTAGTTAAAACAAGGGTATTTAAGAAAGACTAAAAGGAATCAGCTAAAAGCCAAATTAAAAAGGTGAGTCTTGAGCCTGCTTTTAAAAGCATCGACAGTCTCTGCAGCCCTGAGGTTCTCCAGCAGGCTGTTCCACAGACGTGGGCCGTAGTAGTGAAATGATGCCTCACCGTGGGTTATGGTTCTAACTTTGGGAATGATTAAAAGGCTGATCATCAATCAAATCAAGCTTACATTTCCTTTTCTTTTTGGTGCTGCGGCTAAGGTTCTGTCCTTTATTGGACAGAAGTTGATTAAATCCTATTATGTGTGCATATCATGAAAAATAGCAGAGTATTTTGCACTGAAAACATCAACAACATACACTTAAATGTGCTGTGTTGTCAGCCAGTGGGGTATTAGCCCTTATATGGCTAAATATGTGTTTATATGCCTCAGTTACGGCGCACTGCATAATATATAGAAACAAAAAGGGCTATACTATACATATTATCATCCTCTAATCATCTCAAATGATCCCAAACTGTTTATTCACCAACTTTTAGGTGTGCTTGGCCCTGAACAGGCAATTACACTTCCTCGCGTGTCACTTGCTGTCTTTTATTTTGACAGGACAACTGTTTGGAATCTTTTTTTATTAATTATATTAGCCGGATTGTCTTATAACCATTATCTCTCACCAATGACTTGGCGAGTCATGCGCTGAGCACTAAATAGAAGAGGGAAAGTGGTGTGTTGGCGCGTCCATTCAGAAGCTGATGCGTCGGTTTCCCTGGAACACGTCAGTTGAGCTCCTGGCATTGTAAAAACCTGCTCTCTCGCTCTTTCATCAAAGACCCCCCCCCCCAAAAAAACAATGTTTCACACATCAAACATCTCATAAAGACTGAGGTAGTCAAAGATCAGCATTGCTCAAGTGAAAAAAGTGGTTTGATTGCAGCTCATAATGAATGTCACCTGTGCAAGCGAACATCTGATCCTGCAGCGCTGCTCCGAGGCGCTCGGGCCACGATTTTCTAATCATGAAAATGGCCACAGTTAATGACATTTGCACTTAATCTGCTTCATATTATCTTCATTGATGTTTTGTGTGTAAAATATTCAGCGGTGAAAATTGATTGTGAGTTTTTTTAAAGTGACAAAATTGAAGCCGTTTTTTTTCCCTTCTTTCTTGCGGTTCAAACACCCGAACAGATTCAGTTGAGTTTCGTCATGTGTGAAGAAGAAAGGAGGGAGGGAAAGGAGCCAGCGAATGTTTCTAACCAGTCACACTCACGCTAACCTCAAGCCCTGTGTGTCTGCAGGAATCCTGATGGAGACGTCCAGCCGTGGTGCTACATCGCTGATCACGAGGACGGAACCTACTGGAGATACTGCGACATCCCAACATGTCAGAGTAAGGGACTGCCCTTCCCTTAAACGCCCTCTTGAACTCACCGTGAGCATGCAGTCCAGCTATCCTCCCCGCTGCACTCTTCTTCCCTTCCTCTATAAATAACCTTACGTTTGTGTTTGACTTGTACACAACTATTATCATCTAAAAGAAATGTCTCTAATTGCCTCCTGTCACCCCTCCTCCCGTCAGGCTCGGACCTGCCCTCACTTTAATGCAACCTGTCAATCATCGCATGTGTTATTTCCCCTTTGGCTTTGAAGCTTGTTTTGACATGCTTTTTTTCGATGCAGGTTTTTTTGTGCCTGTACCAGTTGGGGAACACGTTTGTGTGCTTTGTTCATGTGGGTGTGAGAGTTTCCCTGTTCTATAATTCCTGGATTACAATGTGCGACGGACAGTTTACACAGTGGGACTTTGAGCTTCTGCGTCGTCCTACCAGTTTGCCCGTCTTTAAATGCCATCACTTTCATTTCCTTTGCTGTTGTTATCAGTTCTGTTGAAAAGAGACTGAGGTGGATCCGTTGACAGTCTTTAAGATCAACACTGCTTTAGATTTAGCAGTCTGCTGCACGCTATTTCAACATTTTCAAAAATCTTTCAACATTTTACACCTCCTACTGAGCATGTCTGCAGCATGTCTTTGACAGAGGTGTCAAGTAACGAAGTACAAATACTTTGTTACCTTACTTAAGTAGAAATTTTGGTTATCTATACTTCACTGAAGTAATTATTTTTCAGACGTCTTTTTTACTTTTACTCCTTACATTTTCACGCAATTATCTGTACTTTTTACTCCTTACATTTTAAAAACAGCCTCGTTACTCATTCATTTCGGCCTTTAAAAAAAAACTATCCAGTTAAATTTTCCATCCGGATAGAGTGAATTTGGTTGTGTTTTTTTTTTTGTGATCAAATTTTTATTTCTTTTTTTCCTTTTTCTCAAAAAACAACATGGTGCAAAAAAAACACCAATACATAACAACAAAAAATGAATTTGGTTGTGGTTGTGGCACAGATGTTCTTGTCCAGTTTTGTTCTTACATCCGTTCCCTCAGATTCCTGCAACTAAACTTGGATGTACATTCCAATAAAGGTTAGGATAAATGATAACATGCCTCTGAAGTTTGACTTTTTGCACCATTACAATACTTATAGGCAACTAGTCATCATATCTTCTGCTCTCTGAAACACATGTTAATGCTCAATAGTACACATATATGGTTCTTTAATATTTGCATTATAATAAGATGCATTCATTTTCAATGGCTTTTGTCCTTAATGGCTTTTTTCCCCTTACATTACTTTTACTTTTATACTTTAAGTAGTTTGGAAACCAGTACTTTTATACTAGTATACTAGAGTAAAAAACTTGAGTTGATACTTCAACTTCTGCAGGAGTATTTTTAAACTCTAGTATCTATACTTCTACCTGAGTAATGAATGTGAATACTTTTGACACCTCTGGTCTTTGATTTGTTAAATAAAAACTTTGCTGCAAATTCTGCACCCGAACACAGAGGTCTTATTACAATTATAAACCCGTGCAGATGCACATCTCAGCAGTTTACTGATGTGCAGGTGAGGCTCTTCTTTTTTTTTAAATCCTCATCACCTTTCCTGCCTCTTTCCTGGAGTAATAATAACAGCAGCATTGGATGTAGTGACATTACACAAAGATATTAGTCTATATCGACCTCATATTATAATGATATGATGTTTTTTGGAAGATAGAAATAAAGAAATGAGTTGGCATGTTTAGAAAAAACAAAAACTCCATAGAGCTTGCAGAGGAGCAACTGAGATGTGTCCTGTTGTCTCTGACGTGTGATCAGACATTTTTAAAGTTTATGTTGAATAAATGTGAAATTTTTAACAAAAAAAACAAGACCTTTGCTCATGCCGTGCCAACGTGCTGCACGAAAAACAGATGTCAGTGTTGAATTGCTGCAGGTCCGGAGGTAATAGTCTTCCCGTTCGAATTGGGCATCAGATTTTCCTTCAATTGTTTTCTTGCTTGGTCGCTTTTTTCTATAATTACATTCTCGTGCCTTAGCCGCCTCTGCTGTTATGTCCACTGTAGCCTTGTGGGTTAATGTCATCATCCTAGTGGTGATACTGTAAAAAGGATTTACACTTGTCCCAAGAAACAGCCAAAGTTTCTTTTTCCTGTTTTATTTTTTTATTAAGGGACTGCGAGAATTAGACGGCGCTAATAATAGTGTTTGAGCTTGTGAGTGTCCTCATGTTGTTCGTCCCACAACCACACCTGAGTACGACTTAGTTGTTCATACAGCTGCAAGAAGCTTAACCTCACTATCCGTCACATTTTCCAGTGTTTGCACGAGCTTAGAGTGCTTTGCCTTCCTTCAGCGGTAGACGTGTGAACTGGAAACAGGTTCCACTTCAGAACCGGGTCCAAAGTTAATGAAATGTCTGATCTGCACGCAAACGTACCCATTCTGTTATCAGAGCTGCCAAGTGCTGAAAATGCACATCGCAAATCAAGACTGAGGGAGTGCCAGGCTCATGTGGTGATGGTACCAGTACCAAAGTGTTTTATGTTACCGACCTGCCGGCCGGGGCTTTTCGGGGCTTGAGACGGTGAACCAGCTGTGCGTTCTTAGTTTCTTCACTGAAACTCAGTCCGGAATCGATAAAGAATTGGATCGATGAGCAGAATCGATGATGGTACCTGTGGCGTAAAGACGTGCCGGCCGGGTTCATTAGTGACTAACTAATCACTCTCATTGACCTTGCTCGTTGTTTGAGCAGCAACGATCCCATGTTGACATCTCAGTCGTGATGAAAATGCAAAGTTCATGTCAACTTTTTTCATCTGTTGATCTGTTGCCCGTCGAAGACAAAAGCCCCAGAAACAGTTTTGGATAGACAGATGCCCCTGGAGAGACGGAGATTAGATGAGATCAGGTCCCAGATTGGCTTTCACGGGTCGACTAGACACAAAACACTCAGGAACAAATGTCTGTGCGTACGATTCATTAGAACTTGAGGTAATCTGGTCGACGGCAGCGATCAGACAGCTGAGTGGAGACGCTTCACTGCAGCAGATACCGCCGGACCCCAGAACAACAGAGCCCCCCCCGGCTGCCCCTCTGTTACCCCGCCTGAGCAGCACACTGGACTGACGCCTGCCTTCTCAGGACCCAGTAGAGCATCTCATAGTGCCCTTTAGCTGTCTGCAGGCTGCAGATTTGTATGGGATGTTTGCAGTACTCGAATTGTAAAAAAAAAATCAGGGGGGTTGGTGGATTTTATCATATGGGGACAAATAATTTGTGCTGATTACGAATAATATAATATATTACAAATAATAGCACTGACCAAAACACCTGGAGAAATACTGCAGGAATGACATAGCAGCAGTTAAATGCAGCCTTCTGTAAGCTTTAAATATCCACTGGGCTTACATCAAAACACAACAATAAAAAACAGTTTCCTGAACTTATCAATATGCCTCTGTCCTTCACAGGATAAGTAAAATGGATAACACTGCAAAAACTCAAAATTTTAACAAGAATATTTGTCTTATTTCTAGTTAAAATGTTTCATTTTAGTAAAAAGAAATCTCATTACACTTAAAACAAGACTCATCACTGGAAAAAACAACAATTTTCACCTGTTTCAAGTAGATTTTCACTTGAAATAAGTAGAAAAATCTGCCAGTGGAACAAGATTTTTTTGCTTGTAATAAGAAGATAAATCTTGTCCCACTGACAGATTTTCCTACTTATTTCAAGTGAAAATTTACTTGAAACAGGTGAAAATTGTCAAATAAGTTATTTTTCTGGTGATGACTCTAAATGTTGAAATAGCAGTAAAACCACATTCATTGATGAAATGACATAAGGGATGGAAAGGGGGAATGGCAGTTTTACAGGGGGGATGATTTTGACCGTTTTTATTTCCATCCCCCCTCATCCCCCTCAATTCCAGTACTGGATGTTTGCATCTGAATCACGTTAGAACTGCTGCTGACTGAGTTCAGAGCACCGTCCATTTCACTCAGCGTTGCAAGGGGAATGTCTTAGACATTTGTGACGTGCGTGGGAAGTAAAACCACCAGCGGACCCTCCAACTGTCCCTCATTTGTGAGGAAATGAGGCCAGTGTTTGCTCCAGATGGGTCTGCCACGTGCGCTGCAGTCTGTTCTCTCTAGGATCCAGTTGCTGTGAAGCGTGTCACGTCTTTGCGACATGCAGGCCAGTCTTTTTTTTAACGCTTGAGAGATTTGCCTGTATCGAATGCTCTCTTATATGAGCATCAGCCTTCCTGGTTGGATCTTACATGCTGGATAGAGTTCTGTAATGAAGGAGAATGAGATGATGTTTACTGTGAACAATGCAGTCCCGTGTCACGGAAACACGCTCGTCCAGTGGAGACGGTTTCTCCCTGTAGGGGACGAATGAATAAGTGAATAAATTTCCCCAATGTGGGATTAATAAAGGAAATATTATTATTATTACATATTATTAATATGATTATTATTATTAAACCAGGACCGCCACTAGGGGTGGGTATTGGGAAGGACCTCACGATACGATACGCATCACGATACTTGAGCCACAATACGATACACATTGCGATATCCCGATTATGCGATATCCCGATTATTATATTCTACATAGTTCACCGAAAAATTTAAAAATGCATTACACATCTTAAAATCCAAGTTGTATATATGTACATCAGATGATAGTGATGGATCTTAAAATCCAAGTTGCACGTTCATCAGATTATAGTGACAATTCATGGGACAAACTGAGTCAAAACAATGTTTTATTATAACTATACAAGCTAAAGTTACAACTTTTTTGTATATGTTTTTCATATTATTTACATCATATGAAATTAACATTAAATTTAGTATGGGGTTGCTTTAATTATGTGGCAAATGATAATAAACACAAGAAAGATGGGTACTAAAACCAAGGACAGGCACAGTGATCAGTCAGTATAGATATAAATAAATAAACCTCTGTCCATTATTTTTCATTTTTTAAGGACAGGCAATTGTGTTATATAAAAAATAAATTATAAAATGAAATAAAACGTGAAATAAGGGCCCTCCCAGGGTTGGTACAGAGTGGCAATGCCCAGGACTGTCACTTAGGTAGGAGCACTGGGTGATATAATGGGAAAAAAATCGGGGATAAAAAATATAAAAAAAATAAATAAATAAAAAAAAAATAAAAAAAAATCGATATTCAAATTTTTAATATCGATATTGAATCGGCTGGAAAAGTATCGCGATATATTGCCATATCGATATTTTTGCCCACCCCTAACCGCCACGTGGGGCCTCACCTTCCGGCGCTGCCTCGATTCTCCCTCCGTGTTGCGTCCTCCGCCCGTGGCCGGGCAGTGTGGGCTGAGGAACGTTGGTGGGATGGAAAAAAGGGCAAGAGTGGCGGCTGTTTTCGTTTTGTCTGGCGTTTGTTTTGTCTGCGTCTCCGTTTTGTCTACTCTCTTGCTCGTGTTTGATGTTGCCTGGTTGCTGGTTTGCTGAGGCACCTGCCAGAGTCTGCCAGCGGCTCATCTGCCATCCAGCTGACTTCTGTCATCAGGCGTCACGCCACGCTGCCGACGGCTTGGAGCCCACGAAGCCAGTCAGACGCTGGGGCTCGCTGCGTGGTCCACCACGTTTGTTGACCTGGTTAATCCCTCATGGCTGCGATTATCGTGTGGTGGAACTGTCCAAACATCTCAGAGAGGCAAACACACATTTCTACGGGAAGGAATGTCCCGTAAAATCCAGCCTGGTCTCACTCCCAGACCTCCGAGCCGAACGGGCCGGGCCGTGCTCTGCAGAAAGTACCTCACAGGTTTGCGTCGGCACTTTACGGTTATCTCTTGATTTAAGATGCTAAATAATTAGGTAAGTAAAGCCTGAGAAGTTGCATCTTTGTTGTGAAGTTCTCGGGTGTCCGAACACAGTTCTGTGCCGTGACATTGGAGTCCGGCTTCAGTGTGCAGGACAGGGCCAGTTCCATGTTGCTGCACTTTTCAGATAAAATAAAGAGGTGTGAATTTGAATGAACTCTGTTGTAGAAGAAGTTGAATTATAGCAAATTGGGCCGAGCTGAAGTATAATTTGGATTTAACTGGATTGCATTTTTTTTGTTTTGATATTTTTATTAGGGGGTAAGGCGCAGTTGAACAGGAATAAACAAAAAAAGATATACAGTCTACCTCCTTTTTTCTTTGGATTAAGAACAGAACAAAAAATCCACACAAAATAATGACAAATACATGAAAATTATTATATTCTTATATATAAGTAATATTTAAGTATTAAAGCTAAACAGTATGAATTAAAAAATAGATGAATAAAAAGGGGGAGAAAAAAAGAAAACAAAAAAAAACAAAGCAAAAAAAAAAAAAAAAAAAGTAAATAAAAAGATAAATAAAAAGGAGGAAGAAAGAGAGGAATGAGAGAAGAGAGGGAGGGGGGGGATCCGTCAATCAGGAGGCAGGGACTGGAGAGAGTGGAAGAATGTAAGAAAGGGAAGCCACTTATTATAAAATTTGTTGCAACTACCCTTCAGTGAATATTTAATCTTTTCCAGCTTCAGAAAAAACATGGTGTCGTTGTTAACTGGATTGCATTTTGTGAACTTTGTGGACTATCTCTTGCCTGTTTGGGAAGGCCTCGCTGGGGGAGGTGGCTGTGCAGAAGAGGGTTGTCCCAGCCCCCCTGCTCAGACTGCCGCCCCTGAATAACCAGAAGTTGATAGACGGATGAATGGCTGTAGGATTGCTCTCTAAGTATTGTATCTCGGTTCACTATTTTAACAAAAATAGCCATAGATTTAAAAAAAAAGA
>NC_084595.1:16432264-16437264 GCF_033807715.1 Cololabis saira | reverse complement strand
TTTTAGGTGAGATTAAAAAAGAGATTAATTAATTACAGATCTTAATTAATTAAACGCTCAATTATTTTAATCGCTTGACAGCACTAATATATATATTATATATAGATATATGTATATAAAGTTGTTTAAGTGTAACAAGTTAGTTCTTTAAAAAGCTGCTGTAAATGAAATGGATGAGAAGTGAGTCAGATGTTACGTTTGGCCTTGGAGCACTTTAGTTTAGTTTACCAAGTCCGCTCAAAAACGAACAAAAAACATTATGACTTCTGAAAACACAAAGAAAAGATTTATTAAGGTTGTTCCGGTGAAGCCGAGAGAGCTGAGAGGCTCGTCGTATGACTCCCTGGAAAAATGAATTTCAGAAAGAGCTATTGATTGGATCAATAGAGGCGTGTGATGAGCGTGAGAAGAGTTGAGGTTTGAACTCCACCAAGCATCCTGCGGTTCACCGAGAGTAGCCTCACATGAAGACAGAGATCTGTCGCTGCTTCAACCCCTCCAAGTGCTCGCACGAGCCGCTCCATATCCCCGTTTCCAGTCGGGTCCACTCCCGTGGCCGCGCTGGGCTAGCGCTGGGCTAGCAGCCGCTGTGGAGTCCACGTGTTGGCCGATTATCTCATCAGCACACCTGAACGAGTACAGACTGAACTGAATCTGAACTGAACTTCTGGGGGTTTTTGTGCATCATCACATGTCCTTGGGGTTCCTCCATAACACTTGAGGTTATTGTTTGTGTTTCACAGGTTGGACCACTTAGCGCAGGTTCAGGGACGGGTCGAGGGAGGAGGTGGCTCACTCGTGTTTAAAGCGACAGACGCAAAAATCCTGCAGCTCTGAACACAGAAGCTGTAAAGAGTCGTCCTCAAAGCGTTTTCACCAGTAAACATCCCAGGAACCTTCTATAGAAAACCCGTCCACTAGGAATGGGTGATATTTTACCGTTCACGATAAACCGTCAAAAAAATTCCTCACGATAAGAATTTGTCATCTCGCGGTAAAAATGATAAATTCCTGTTGATGACGTTTTTGTGTAAAGCTGATTTATGATTCTGCTTTAAATCCACGCACAACGTACGTGAAGGAAGGAAGGAAGGAAGGAAGGAAGGAAGGAAGGAAGGAAGGAAGGAAGGAAGGAAGGAAGGAAGGAAGGAAGGAAGGAAGGAAGGAAGGAAGGAAGGAAGGAAGGAGAGAGCAGGAGGAAGGAAGGAAGGAAGGGAGGGAAGAAGGAAGGAAGGAAGGAAGGAAGGAAGGAAGGAAGGCAAGAAGGAAGGAGAGAGCAGGAGGAAGGAAGGAAGGAAGGAAGGGAGGGAAGAAGGAAGGAAGGAAGGAAGGAAGGAAGGAAGGAAGGAAGGAAGGAAGGAAGGAAGGAAGGAAGGAAGGAAGGAAGGAGGGAGGGAGGGAGGGAGGGAGGGAGGGAGGGAGGGAGGAAGGAAGGAAGGAAGGAAGGAAGGAAGGAAGGAAGGAAGGAAGGAAGGAAGGAAGGAGGGAGGGAGGGAGGGAGGGAGGGAGGGAGGGAAGGAAGGAAGGAAGGAAAGGGGAGAAGGAAGGGAGAAAACAAGGAAGGAAATGAGCCTGAAAGAAAGAAAGAAAGAAAGAAAGAAAGAAAGAAAGAAAGAAAGAAAGAAAGAAAGAAAGAAAGAAAGAAAGAAAGAAAGAAAGAAAGAAAGAAAGAAATGAGCCAGAAAGAAAGAAAGAAAGAAAGAAAGAAAGAAAGAAAGAAAGAAAGAAAGAAAGAAAGAAAGAAAGAAAGAAGGATAAATTCCCATTGATGATGTTTTTGTGTAACAAACATGGCGGATCTGAGAGCGAGACAGATTTATAGTTAAAAAGGTGGAGTTGAATTGGTATTTTTTTATCGTAATTTTTATCGTTATCGGGATAAATGCCAGAAATAATCGTGATAAATTTTTTAGTCCATACCGCCCCTCCCTACCGTCCACCTTTAAATGCTACAGCTTTACATCGGCAAGATTTTACTGCTTTTTTTAAGCGTAAAGAAAACAGAGCTTAAATGTATTGACGTGTCTCTCGTTCACCTCCATTAGGAATGTTTTTACCTTGCAAAGTGGGTGGTCGAACCTTTAGCCCGCTCATTGTTTCCTGACCTCTGACCCCTGGTAGCCCCGCCCACACCTGCCCTCGGGGGAGAGGCCGTTCAGACAGAAAGCAGACGGAGGGGACTCCAGGTAGATTTCATCTCTGCTCTGCTCCTGGCTGCGTGAATCAGCCGGGGCCATTAGGGAATTAAAGGTATTGATTACCAGGCGAGCTGCTTGTGCAGGAGGTTTGCTAATGAGCACAAGGAGACGGCCACTGTTCAGTTAGGGAGGAGATGAATAGCAGGTCTCCCCCCCCCCCTCACAGGAGGTGGCTGGCGGCCAAACGCACGGCAGCATTTCTCTGCTCAGGTGCGCTTAGGTTTTAATGGATATCGTACAGTTTGATCTCTCAGTGCGTTTGTCATCTTCACTTTGCACGTCCATCCATCCTCCTGCTGGACCCGCGTCTCCAAGCTCGAGGCCGCTCAGATTCAAGGACCCAGAACAATTCCTGACCAATGAAAGCTGCATCTGTAAGACAATTAGCTGTCAGCATTTATTACAGCCCTGTAGATCCGGCTTCTCCATTAACCGACAGCTAAAATAACGTGACATGTTTGAAGACAAATTAGACTGCAAGAAAATCACGACCACATAGTTTATGATGTTGGTCTTGTTTTGTGTTCACAGTTTTAACATTTTTTTATCTCTTTGTTTCTTTACTTTGTTGTGTTTTCGAGCAGTCTAATGCAAGAACGACGGGCTTCCCCCCGTAGCTGCACATCAGCATCTGAATAAAAGTGAAATAAATAAAGGGATATATTTACGGCCATGAACACGTACGAGGGAAAGTTTTGGAAAGTAGAATCTGAAACTATAAAAGGAAAAAGTCCCCCCCCCCCCCCCCACGCACGTCTGTGGATTCAGCCGTTTGGCATTCAGATAAGCGAGACGAGCTGTCACAGCAGACAAACGACAAGTCTGTCTCTTTGAAAACACAGGATGATAAATGGAAGTGCTTATCTCTCACCTGAGGTGGCCACAAAGTGCCTGCTCATCTTTTCATCTCCCGGCCGCCCCGGTATCAGGTCTCCTGGCTCCCGGGGCCGCTGGGCTCGGCGCTGGAGCTGGTGAAGCTGCCGCAGCCATTCTTCATCTCTTCTGCGCTTTGTTGGGGCTTCAGCGCGAGCAGAGGCTAATCATTCATTTAAAGCTCCAGGTTGTTGCCTCTTCCCTCTAATTAAATGGTTAGTCACTGTCCCGGGGCCCGGGGGCATTGATCTCCTCGGCCTCAGCCTTGCTACACAGGCTTTACCAACCACACACACACACACACACACACACAGCTCGCATGGGTGTTGATGCAGACGCTGTAAAACGTACTGTATATTCTCACAGAAGAATTTTCTAAATGAGTTTGTTCAATCTCAAATCCCTCTCTCATTACGTGCAATAATAAATCTCCACAGCGTGGAGAATTTATGACCTCCACAGAAAAACAAAGCGGCAGAGGCATGTGACAGCAACTCCCACCTCTTTGCAAACAATAGCGAGTTTCAAGGCGCTCCCGGGGGAGTTTGTGGCGTGTTTCTCCGCTCGTCTCACGGTCTCGGGGGCCGCGGTGGAGTCCGCAACACTAATCCCAGGCCTCGTGAAACACAACCGTGGCATCTGTTTATGCATCCAGTATACTTGACTCCAAACAGGGACCATAAACGGGGCCGAGGCTCCGAGAAAACAGAGATTGGAAGCAGAGAAAGAGAAGGAGGGACGCTTTGAAAACCAGGTCACATGACCAGCGACTCCAGCTTAGGCGTATAGAGCGTTAGTTTCTTCTTCTTGTGCATGTGTGCACTTCAGATTTGAGTACTTAACCTGCTGGAGGTGGATTAAAGGGCTGGTGGGACGGGTTCCAGGACGTCAACATACCTGTGTTTTGAGCTCTGAGCCCTTCGGTTGGAGAGGAATGTGCTTTTTAAACGCTGCGTCTCTCTAATGTGGAGGCACTAATGACTTTTCGCTCTCTGGTTCATCCTGTGATTGGATGTTAATGAAGCAGTGGTGCCACAGTGAAATTCATTTTCAGCCTCCCCCCCTCTCCTCACCGCCCACTGTTTTCTTCACAAATACTTTACATGCAAAAAGGCAGAGTTAACAGAGATTTAGTCCTTTTTTTTTTCTTCAGTGAGGGAAAAGAAATGACAGAATGATGGTGAACAAGCAATTGCAGCCTCAGAAAAGTCCTGGACCCCGTCTGATGGGCACGAGGTCGTGAAATGCAGTGATGATCCCGTAGCCTCGGCGTGTGATCCAATCAACAGTTCGAAATTCATTACCCGCCCTTCACGCCGCGCTTCTCGCTCCTGCAGGCTGGTCGTCTTTGCAAAATAAGAGCATTGAACCCTGGGTAACAGATCACACCACATCATCCACAAAGAAAAGAAACATGTTCTCCTTACATTTTCCACTTCACTTTCACGCTTCAGTGAAATCCAAATGACATATGACCGAAGATGGTCAACTGCAGAAACCAGGTCTGAGAATCACAGGCTTCTGGGATGTAAAGGAAACGTGTTACGTGCTCGTCGTTCTGCAAAGCTGCCGCTAAGCATGTGAAGGGTCAAAGACAAGGAACAGCGAGGCATTCTGCGGGTTTGCCTCTTCGTGTCTTTATTTTTACTGGAAGAAAAACTCTGATGAATCCCCCGAACCCTCTGCAAACATGTTCAGGTATTAGACTTTGCCGCATGCCGAGCCTTTCATCTGCCCGGATGTATTTCAAAGAAACGAAAGGAATACAGTTTCATAACATGGTGAAGTTTTAAAAACAAAACAAAATACTGTAGGGTTGATGGGGGGGTTTGCATGCACAACGGATCCTTTCTTTACTTACATACCCTCACGTATCCTTGCTCACACGCTGCTAGGTTGCTTCCCAGGTTCACACAAGCAGGGATGAAG
>NC_084595.1:16269764-16424764 GCF_033807715.1 Cololabis saira | reverse complement strand
TATTTTTATACCCGTTGATAGTCTTAATTTTAAACATTTTTTTAAATGTATAGATCGAACTACACATTCTTAAGTCCTTTTCGCAACAATTCTATAGTTTTACACCATTTACTGAAGTACAATGTTCTTTTGACTTTGTTCTTGCCTTTTGGTTTTTGAACGAACCGGCATTTCTCATATTTGTTTTCTTGGATATTAAACAGCTCCTGGATAAAAAAAAAAAAAAAAAAAAGAAAATTAGCAGCATTAGTCGTTCCAGCCTTTTTTACGTAGCGCTGGTTCAGGAGGTACACTTGAACTCAAGTGACCCCAGTAGTTAACAACAGCGCTGCATATCTACAGAAACCAGCGAGACTTTTCTTCATTACATGATGATATAGTTCTCACAAGATCTTCAGGTTAAATCATTATTATGTGAAGTAGACTTACTGTAACTTTGGGCTTTCACTTGCATGCTGGATACTATGTTCTGTACAAAATCACGATGGAGTCGTGATATAACATGTGATTTCTTTGGCTCCAATATATATGAGAAAAGCTACGCTGTGAGTCAGGATGAAAAAGACGGAGATGATTGTGTGTAGCTGATGTGTCTCTCCGTCCTCCCCTTGTCGTTTCCAGTGCCGGGCAACCTGGGCTGCTTCAAAGACAGCGGCGACCCGCCCACTCTCTCCGGGGCCAGCGAGACCTCCACCAAGCTCACGATCCAGAACTGCATCAGCTTCTGCAGGAAGCAGAGATACAAGGTGAGACGTGATCTGAAATGAGGAATGTGTCAGCCAAATATAAAAGCCGTAACTCGGGACATAAAACCAATAAAAAGAAAGAGAGAGACAGAACAGCGGTCCAGCCTTGGCCCTGATGCTTCGTTTCCACTTATTGGATGAAAAACATTGAGTAAAGTTGGTATATTAGATCTAAATAAGGAATCAACCATCTGTTGCAATTTCTTAAGTAAATCATCCAAATTTATGGGCCTTTCGTGACAGTTTTTACCACAATGGCCTCTTTATTCAGCCATCAAACTTTTGAAACCAGCAGATGACAAATCATCACTGTGATCAGGGCTGGCGGCTGGAAATGAGCGGTTATTAGCCCGCCGGGCAGCTCCTCCGCGATGCGTGCCTCTCATCCCTGCCGCCGCCAAACATCGCCAGGTGTTCATTTTCTGTCTCAGCAGCTCAAGCGACAGCCCCCCCCGCCCCTCTCATGGCTGTCCAGATGCTGCGGAAGAGTCACCTGCCTGCCCTCCAACCACCGCTGTCCTTGATGCACGTGGGAAGTGCCGGCGCTCCGCCGTGCATGAGCTTGATGACTCGGACAGGAGGCGTGGTTTTGTTAGAGCGTTGCAACGAGGACGGGATTCTGGGAGCGGAGGCTGCATGAATTCCTATTCCCTGACAGATGACGCAGAGCGGGACATGATGCGCCGCCACTTGTTCCCCGAACTCATTCAGGGACCGAGAAACGAACAAGGGTGTCCCTTTGAATGAAAGACAATCGCTCCTTTGAGACCGGGCGTGCCGTGTCAGCGAGGTCAAGACATGTGGAAGTTTATGCTGCTTCACTTTCCTCCTCCAACACTTTAAGGAGAAGCGTATTAAAATCTTTGAAAGACGTGTCACATCGTCTGGGGTTTTTTCCTCCAGCGTTTGTGCGCAGCTGCAAGTTTAGAGGGAGGCTTCAGGCCTTCAGGCACCAAAAATGTTGTACTTGTACCAATCATGAGGAGGAAAAAGCAAACAATTTAGCGATGGGAGGAATTAGAAGTTAGAAGTTAACTGTTTACTACACGTAAACAAAGCTTCCTGAGGCTGGCGGTGTGTTGTTTAGTTTCGGGCCCGTGTTTCTGCTTTCCCCCTCCAACGCTGCTTTTAATCAACAGAGAGACTAAATCAAACCCCGAAGCCCTTCCTCCCTCCTCAAACAGGCACATGGTGACGTTTGTTTTGATATAACGTGTACGCAGAGGTGTCAAGTAGCGAAGTACAAATACTTCGTTACCTTACTTAAGTAGAAATTTTGGTTATCTATACTTCACTGGAGTAATTATTTTTCAAACGACTTTTTACTTTTACTCCTTACATTTTCACGCAATTATCTGTACTTTTTACTCCTTACATTTTAAAAACAGCCTCGTTACTCTATTTCATTTCGGCCTTAAAAAAAAAACTATCCAGTTAAATTGTGCCGTCCGAGTGAATTTGGTTGTGGCACAGATGTTCTTGTCCAGTTTTGTTCTTACATCCGTTGCCCTCAGATTCCTGCAACTAAACTTGGATGTACATTCCAATAAAGGTTAGGATAAATGATAACATGCCTCTGAAGTTTGACTTTTTGCACCATTACAATACTTATAGGCAACTAGTCATCATATCTTCTGCTCTCTGAAACACATGTTAATGCTCAATAGTACACATATATGGTTCTTTAATATATTTGCATTATACTAAGATGCATTCATTTTCAATGGCTTTTGTCCTTAATGGCTTTTTCCCCCCTTACATTACTTTTACTTTTATACTTTAAGTAGTTTTGAAACCAGTACTTTTATACTTTTACTTGAGTAAAAAACTTGAGTTGATACTTCAACTTCTACAGGAGTATTTTTAAACTCTAGTATCTATACTTCTACCTGAGTAATGAATGTGAATACTTTTGACACTTCTGCGTGTATGACCCCCCCTCTTTCGTGTCTTGCAGCTCGCCGGCATGGAGTCGGGATACGCCTGTTTCTGCGGCAACGAGGTGGACCTGCTGGACCGGGGCGAGTCGCCCAGCATGGACTGCAACCACGCGTGCTTCGGCGACCACACGCAGCCGTGCGGAGGAGACGGCTGGGTCATCGTCTTCGACAGTGAGCGCCCGACTATTGCAGCTTTATGTCCGAGTCGACTATCTCTCTCTGAGAGGACGGTCACCATTAACGTTGGCTGCTCACTGGTTATCACAAACAAATATTCCCATAGTGAAATTGTAAAATTATTCCCACGTTGAAGGGTCTGCGACACAACTCAGAGCTTTAAAATGTGCAGTGAAGACGATGGGTGATAACCGTCCCGGCTTGACTTGAGTTTAAAACCCTTAAAACGTGAACCTTCATCTGTGTAAAGTTCAGTCAGGCTGGATTAGACCTGCAGCCCTGCACGCTGCTGTTAGCATGTTTCACTGAGCACCAGCTGGGATCTGGGTTTTGACTTCTGGCTGAAAGTCTACAGCCGCTCCTCTAAACTCACTGTGATGAGGAGCAAGTGTGGGGACGAAAGAGAACATTTAATTTACTTATTTAAGCATTCGCTCAGGTGTTGCCTGGAAATGGGGCATCAATCCATGTGAAGACATTTCATCCATGTGTGAGAAATGTTTTTACACAAATGTGCTCTAAATAATGATGTAACTTCAAAGAATTTAACTTTTTGTGTAGAACGTCGTTCCAACGGTAACCTACGGTAACCCACGGTAACCTACGGTAACCTGGCCAACAATGATCTTTCACTGGTACTAGTATTGAACCCATTGCAGGGTGGGATGTCTGACTGGTTGGATAATTGACTGGTTGGATGTTTCTCTGTCTGGTTGGATGTTTGTCTGACTGGTTGGATAATTGACTGACTGGTTGGATGTTTGACTGGTTGGATGTTTGACGGGTTGGATATTTGACTGGTTGGATGTTTGACGGACTGGTTGGATGTTTCTCTGACTGGTTGGATGTTTGACTAGTTGGATGTTTCTCTGACTGGTTGGATGTTTGACTGGTTGGATGTTTATCTGACTGGTTTGATGTTTCTCTGACTGGTTGGATGTTTGACTGGTTGGACGTTTGACTGGTTGGATGGTTCTCTGACTGGTTGGATGTTTGACTGGTTGGACGTTTGACTGGTTTGATGTTTCTCTGACTGGTTGGATGTTTGACTGACTGGTTGGATGTTTGACTGGTTGGACGTTTGACTGGTTTGATGTTTCTCTGACTGGTTGGATGTTTGACTGACTGGTTGGATGTTTATCTGACTGATTGGATGTTTGACTGGTTGGACGTTTGACTGGTTGGATGGTTCTCTGACTGGTTGGATGTTTGACTGGTTGGACGTTTATCTGACTGGTTGGATGTTTCTCTGACTGGTTGGATGTTTGACTGGTTGGACGTTTGACTGGTTGGATGTTTCTCTGACTGGTTGGATGTTTGACTGGTTGGATGTTTCTCTGACTGATTGGATGTTTGACTAGTTGGATGTTTCTCTGGCTGGTTGGATGTTTGACTAGTTGGATGTTTGACTGGTTGGACGTTTGACTGGTTGGACGTTTGACTGGTTGGATGTTTCTCTGACTGGTTGGATGTTTGACTGGTTGGATGTTTCTCTGACTGGTTGGATGTTTGACTAGTTGGACGTTTGACTGGTTGGATGTTTGACTGGTTGGACGTTTGACTGGTTGGATGTTTCTCTGACTGGTTGGATGTTTGACTAGTTGGATGTTTCTCCGACTGGTTGGATGTTTCCCTGACTGGTTGGATGTTTCTCTGACTGGTTGGATGTTTCTCTGGCTGGTTGGATGTTTCTCCGACTGGTTGGATGTTTCCCTGACTGGTTGGATGTTTCTCTGGCTGGTTGGATGTTTCTCTGACTGGTTGGATGTATCTCTCACTGCCCATCCAATGGCATCTAGTGACGGTTTCTCGTGTGTCTCCTCTGCCCCCTGAAAGTTGAATCCAAAGGAAGCTCACTCATTGTTTTTAGCAAATGAAAAATATAATGAGGACATCTGGCCAGGCTGTTACTGCATTAACTGTCTTGTGAAACACTGCGTCTGTGTAGTCAGAAGTGGTATTACTACATACAGTAGCTTTATTCAATCTTGAACTGTCTTTTGTGTTTTTTTTTTACATTTATTCAATTGAACGATCCTCTCGAAAGCCTTTAGTAAGTAAGATATATATAAATACAACAACATATGACAATACTAGCACAAGACCTGCTCTCGGTGTGGCTCAGCACCATCGTAACACTTTGATTCAGTCAGGTGAGATCAATACCAATCCTGCGTCTGTGAAATCTTATGATGGGTCCTCAAGGGCGACAAGTAACCCGCTGATTAATCAGGCAGCAGAATCTGTTCTAACACTTAAAAGCAACTCTCTCTGACCAGGTTTCTGATGCTCTTTCTTTCAGCCCGGGTGGGCGCGTGCGGTGGGAACTACAGCTCTCCGTCCGGAGTGATTTACTCGCCTGACTTCCCGGACAAATACAGCGCCGGTCGCGTGTGCTACTGGACCATTCAGGTTCCTGGGGCCTCTGCCATCCTCTTCAACTTCACCTTCTTTGACATCTCGGATCAGACCGACATGGTGGAGCTGCTGGACGGCTACACAAACCAAGTGCTGGCCCGCTTCAACTGGCGCAGCCCCCCGCGGGAGCTGGTGAACGTCACGGGCGACTTCGTCATACTCTACTTCTACTCCGACCGCACCAACCAGGCCCAGGGATTTGCACTTCTCTACCAAGGTGAGCCTACGATTTGTCCCAGGGGCCATCAGGTGCCGGCTCTAGCAGACGGTCTTAGCCGGTACCACACCCTCCAGACTCACCGAGAACCACATTTGCATGATCGGGGGGCGCGCTGGCTCTGTGGAGTTTTGCATAACAACCTTGGTTTAGCGTATCAGCGCTCGTTAGCTCTGCTGAGCCGGTCGTCACGCTGCTGGCGGCTCTTTTCTCTTCTCATTTGCTCGTCGATGTCTCACAGCTGCAGGTGATATTACATATCTAGACAGTGCTGTCTTCTGCAAGGACCTGGCTGTGTTATCAAGCTGCAGCAGGCCACCCTGCTCCTCCAGACCCTGCGCCCCCCCACCCCGCTCTACTGCTCAGCACGTTTCCATCCCACCGACATGCAAAATAGTGGCATCGCTGATTTTCTGATTCCTCTCCCTGGAAGATTTATAGCTGCAAAACCGAAATCCCTGCACACCATATCATCTCAGACTGATGTCAAAAAGAAAAACCATGTTGACATGCTACGTTTTCCTTTTAAAACTCTGAATGCGCCGAACAAGATTTAATACCTTTTGAATTAATGGGAGGATGAGCAAGGCGCACGCTGCTGACATTCAAGTTCACAGATGAATACAGGGACTCAGGTGATTCATACTCGGGTATGCCACGATTTATATTTACAAAATTCTTACTATTATTTGTGCAACCTTTAACTGTCAAGTTTTTCTTTTTCTTTAATATTTAATAACAAATGTCCAGCCGGAAAAAATAGTATTGGGTTTACAAGTTTTTGGGTTTCCACTTCCTTTTTCGAGCAGAACCTATTTGCTTTTATATTTATTAATTCTCGTCTACTTTGTTTATGATGGTACATTTATTATTTTTTTATTTATTATTGTTCTTTTTTTATTTTATTGATTCATTGTTTTGCTGTTTTATTTTCATTTTTATTCATTCGTGCTTATGTTCGAAATAAAAGAAATCAAATCAAAAATCAGCAGCCATGCAAGGTGACAGGTTCCCTGCTCCCCCTTCTGCACCTCCATTTGTATTCCTGCCTCGTCGTTCCAGCTCGCTGGCATTACAATAAAAACAATACCAGAAGGTCAGAATCATCGGACCTGTGGTTCTTGTTTTGGGTGAGGCCTCAAGCTGGAACCTGAGACGTAACACGAGAAAAGGTCACCTCCTGCAATAACAGCAAGAAACTCGACGGCGATGGCCAAACGCCGGTGAGTCTGAATACATCAGCATCTCCGTGGTGGCGGGCGCGGACTAAACGCTCTCAGATGGGGATGGCGGCGCGTTTCAGCCATGACTGGGGTTGACAGCAAATGAGGAACATGTGGGATGTGCTAGGAACATGGCAGTCAGATTGAGCGATTATGTGTAAAAGTGGAGGAAGTATCCCACGCTGCTTTAACTTCCAGCCACCGTTCATGGCATGGTGGAGCGGGCTGGGATCCGACAGCGTTTGGACGTAGTTCCGGGTGTTTACACAAAGCTGTTGAGGAAATGCAACTTTTGAGCTCAAATAATGCAAGACACCCGCATAATGCAGTCTTGTTACCTTATCAAGGTGTTCCTAATTAAGAAAATATGCCATTCTTCTAGCTGTTCATGTTTTTGGGCAACTGTGACATCACAGACCACATCAGATGACAATTATCCAGCTTTCCGGTCTGGACCCCTCTTCAGTTTCACATCAAGCTGCATTTGCTGCAGCCCCCTTTAATCTGTGCAGACGCGTTCTCAGCTGGCCCTGCGATGGACTGGCGACCTGTTCAGGTGCCCCCCCCCCGCCTTGCAGGATTAAGCAGGTGTAGAAAATGGTTGGTGGATGTTCGCAGCTCATGTGCACTCCAAACTATAGAAATGTTTTTTTAAACCTTGAACTCCACCATCCATATAACGGCTTAAATTCACAGATTTTAAACATTTGTTAAACATTTGTTGATCTGATGGAGACTCTTCTAACTCAGACAATGTCCGGCTTTATTTTTAGCCTCAAGATGTGTTGGAAATATGTTCAGGGGAATCAGAGATATACTGTATTATATATATTTTTATTTTTTTTAATTATTACATGCAACTGAAAGGGACTTATAATGGGCATATATAGCTCTAATTATATATAATAGACTTATTATAAGCAATAAAATCCTTAGTAAGACATGTTTCAGGGCAATAAAGCTTATGAACTCATTTGCAGATAATTAGTCGCAGCCAAGTGACGATGAAGCTGTTCAGCAAAGCTCTGTGCAAATTAAAGTGTGAGAGGAAAGAGTGGAGCAACGCTCATTTACTGTACATTACAACAGGATTCTTAAGTACATGATGTAATAAAAAAAAAACTTCTCTCTTTCCTCTGGAGACACATAAGTGGGCTGAAATACTCCCAAACTCGTTGTTTTATGAGTAAACCTGCACATCTGGAGCTGTAAGCTGCTTAAAGCAACAAACTTTATTTGAAAACACTTTTTAAATCTTGTATGTAGCAGAAGTAAAAAAAAAAACTCACCACCATATGCTGGCGGCACTTTCTGTCAGTCTGTTTTCAAACAAATGCTGTTAGGATTACATTTTCCCTCGAGACTGTGCTGTGTTTGGTTTTCAATGACAGGTTCGGCGTGGTTCGTCCTGGGGGGGTTGTTGCCGCGGACCTCACGATACGATACTCATTACTTGATATTGCGATATCCAAATTTTGCTCTATATTGTGACGTTATACATAGTTCACTGAAAACTGTAAAAGGCATTTTGCATCATACACATACATCAGATTATGGTGATAATTTATGGGAAAAACTGAGTCAAAACAATGTTATTCAAATGACCCATGCCGTTTTATTGCTACAAGCTGAAGTTACAACATATTTGCACATGTTTTTTATATTATTTACATAATAGGAAATTAACATAAACAATATTATTTAAGCCCATGTATACAATAAAGTCATACTGGATTTACAACCCATCTGAAACATGATTTATTATTTGAAGAAAATAAAAAAATTGAATGTTGAATCAGCTGGCAAAGTATCGCGATATATTGCATATGGATATTTTTTCCCGCCCCTAGTGCATCCTACCGCTGGTATCCTGCGGTGAGGACTAATCAGTGAAAGGGCAGATGAGTGATCTGCTTGATTACAGGCAGAGATGATCCCCTCGCCTCTCACATCACCGAGGGCTGAAACAAATAATGTCCGTGGAAACTTTCAGGTCGTAAGGGAGATCGTATTTCCGCAGTAGAACTTCAGGAACATCTTGTTCAGATTAAAATTGGTCAAAGTGGTTGAAAGTAAGTAATTATTGATAATATCACTCAGACGATGAAAAGGCTGATGTTACTGGTGAGGGGGAGAGATGTTTTATGGATTTCAAGATGGACAAGATGAATAATAGATTTGTTTGAATAACGAAACCAGCAGCTGGTTTCTTCTTCAGCTGGGTAAGAGAGGATAGTGTCTGGACAGTAACATGAAAATATTAAAGAAAAAATATTTATCAGCGCCATTCACTAGTACAAACATCATAAAGTGACTCAGTATTTATTAATGAGGTATAATGTGTTAATGAGTGCTTGAAAGGCCTGGACACGGTGATCTTTAAAACTGACTGTGTATGTTTTTATGGTGGTTTCTCTTCAGACGTGTAAACTTCAGTGAGGGGGCTATTTAAATAAGTCGCTGCAGACTGATTTTACAGAGATTCCCGCCGTTCCCTGCCTATTCATTTGAAATTTGCCACTGCTAGACAGCTCGTCTGGTGTCACAGGAAGGATGCACGGTTGCACAACAACGCTCGGAGGAGAAGAAATTCTCAGTGTGTACATTTATTGGTAAAACCGAAAGATATAGATTGTCAGATCTCATGCTGATCATCAGGTTACATTATTCTTAATTAGGAGAAGTGAAAATAAGAAAAGATTAGCTTGATCCAACTTGTGAATGGTTAATAAGGATGTCCCTATCAGGTTTTTTTGGCCCGATCTGATTCCGAGTCATTTGATTTTGAGTATCTGCTGATACCGAGTCCTGATCCGATACTTTCGTAACACGTTAAAAAGATGATCAAATGCAAAACAAACAGTTCCAGGTTGTCCCTAAAAAGCTGCAGCTTTACGTGACCTCCGATTTCGATCAAGCCTGAAACAACGTGATCGTGCCCGATTTCCGATCACATGATCGGATCGGGACATCCCTAATGATTAATGATTAGTAATGATTGCCCATCCTTCTATTAACGTCCGCTAACGTCTCCTCAACTTCCTCCAGTTCTTCCCAGGAAGCACCAAGGTGCTCCCACCGCCACGTAGACGCACAATCTTTTCACAGTGTTCTAGGTTTCCCCCGGGGCCTTAGGGGGAGGTGTCCGGGGGTTCACATCATGCCCGAACCACTTCCTATTCTGGGTGAACGGCTGAGCTTCTCATCCGATCTCGAACGAAGAATCCAGCAGTCTTGTGGAGGAAACTCATTCCTCCAACAATTCCCTTCTCTCCGTCACTCCACACAGCTTGTGACAGTTAAGGCAAAAACAGTGATGCACCAGAGAGCCTCGCCGTGTGGCTCACTGTTGCTGCAGATGCCTGTTAAAGCCCCACCTCCATCCTTCCTTCAAGACCCCAACGGTACCCAAACTCCTCCGCTCCGCTCACTGAAGCTCCAGGTAGAGGATTCTGTCGTCAAGCTGAGGACCATCGTCCCAGACTCTCCTCAACGCCGTGTCACACGGCTGCGAACCGACCCAGAGGGGAAGAACAGGGCTAGAGTCCAGCAGGACTTCACCATCCCCAGAGGAGGAGGTGTAATCCTCTGGTGGATGTTGAAACCAGCTTGTCGTACGCTTGTTTGTGGATCAGCTCGGCTGCAGCATCTCCCCACATAACTGGACAAAAATGTAGTTCTACTTCTTGTTTTTATTCTAATTGCAAGATATGATGTTTACAACAAAAATGATGATCTACATTTGCTTATAAAGTTGGAATGATTCGTTTTTTAGGAAATATTCCTCCTTTTATTTGCAGTGATTTCCTGAGAAGGTGAAACCAAATGTTCAGATGAATCTATAAATGCTCCTTTAATTGTCGATCTGCGGCTCTAGAGCCCTAGTGCCGCCCTAGTTGCTCCTGGAGCTTTTTCAAAAATGTTTGACCTTTTTTTTTCCTTTTTTTTTTTTTTTTTTTTCCTTTTTTGCTTTATTCTTATTTTTTCCTTTCCTTTTTAATTTCGACATTTCGGCTTTTTTCTCGAAATTTTGACTTTTTCCTCGACATTTTGACATTTTGACTTTTTTCTCAACATTTCGACTTTTTTCCTCTGTATTTTGACTTTTTTCTAGACATTTCGAGTTTTTTCTCAACATTTCGACCTTTTTCTCAAGATTGTACTTCAACATTAATCTTGACATTTCGATGTTTTTCTCGACATTTCGACTTTTTTCTCGATATTTCGACTTTTATCTCGAAGTGCATAATGAAAAATATATTATATTATAACTAATATAGATACATGCAGCATGTTTTGCCTTCATTCTAAGGCTTATACAAGACTTTTCATTTTTTGCGGCTCCAGACATATTTGTTTTTTGTGTTTTTGGTCCAATATGGCTCTTTCAACATTTTGGGTTGCCGACCCCTGTACTAGAGATTGACGAGTCGTGTCATTCCTGCAGCGCTTCGAGGCCACGACGCCAGGACGGCAGAGGCCGACAGCGAGGACCGGGACGACGGGGACGACGTCTCCAGTACGGCGGGGCCACAGCTGGCCAGCGGCGTCACGGCGAGGTCCAACAGCACATCCAACGGACGCTCGTCCCAGATCCTCTACGTGATCACGTCCAGCCCCGGTAAACCGGAGCACAACATGCCAGGTCAGTGGGCTGGACGCGGCGGGACCACCGGCCACAGGGCTAGTATGTTAACACCCATAATTCCTTGCTTGCACCGCACCTGCCTGCACATCTGCTGGGGGGCTGAGGGAGGTTTCTCTGCTCCGACTCCCCCGTAGCATGACCTGATTCCTCTGAAATGATTCAAATCCTCTCGTTCTGCCGAGATGCTTCTCAAAGCCCAACGTGAATCATCATTCTTGGAAGTTATGCTGCATGACTCTCACACCCCCTCCCCTCTGCTGATCACAAACAGCAAATTCCTCCGAGTTTCCAGGGTGGACTGACACGTGCTGTGCTTTGCTATTTCCTGCTAATGTTCGTCCCACGTGTCTCTAGACTGAACAGATGTGCTCCGATAACGTGTCCCCACACTTCCACTGGCTGAGTGCTGCAGACAGGTGTCCCAGCGGGGCTTCGCCGGCTCTCTGCTCACTAATCCCTTCAGTCTGCTTCGGTGTGTTTCCACCGTGGTGACGGGATGTCTGACGTCTTGTTGCCTCTCCGCAGTGTGGACCATCTACGCCCTCGCCGCCCTCCTCATACTGACCGTCATAGCCATGGTGGCCAAGCTGCTGCTGCACATCACCGTCAAGTGAGTACAAGGAGTTTGCAGTAAAGCTGCTTTCATCAACGAAAATTATGACTAAATATCGTCGTCAGCGAACCTTTATCACCTGAGGAAAACAAGACAAGACGCAACGAAAATAATAGTCATGTGACGATAACGATAATTAAAAATGTAATGCAGTATCGTAGACGAATAAAAACGAGACTAAAATGTAGATTACTAAATTAAAACTGCTAAAATGTGTCTTCATTTTCGTTGACCAAAACGAGACGAAATGTTCTAACAAAGATCTGGTTTAGTTCTGCTGCTGGGTGACACCACGTCCTCAATCCCAGTCGTGGCCCGCGGGGAATCAGATAATAATAATAATAATAAATTGTATTTATAGAGCGCATTTTCACCTGAAGAACAAGTCTCAAAGCGCTTACAATAAAGATTAGAAAAAAAGAAGAATAGAAAAAAAAATAAAATCCAGATTCTGGATCCAGATCCAGAAGATGCAGCTGCAGATTAGAGGCTGATGCCGTTAACGCAGAGTTCTAGGTTCACGTCAATTAAAAAGTTAAGTGGAGAAAGAGATTGATGGCCGGCCACACAGGGATCTTCTCTGGGGCTGGGAGAAGAAGAAGAAGAGAACATCTTTGGATACACTAAATATACGTGGAAAAGAAAACGAATGTGTCGTTGAAAAAGAAAAGGATGTGGAGAAATGCGGAAAAATAAATATGTTGTAAACTCAAATTAGAATCTTCTGTATCTGGAATGAATGTATTCTTGAGTCTATAAGGTAACAATAATATAATAATAAGATAACCTGGTTTGAATTGTAAAATGGGTTTGGCTAAATACAATCTTTAACTAAAACTAGACTAAAATGGTCCTGGACAATTCTGACAAAAATAGGACTAAAATGCTCAGACTTTAAGTCGACTGAAACTTGACACGACTAAAAGGAGAATGAACGTGACTAAAACTAATAAAAACTAAAATGATAGCATGACCCAAAGATTAGACTAAAACTAAAATTGAAACAGGCTGACAAAAACAACACTAGTTTGGAAGTGTGTGCGTCAAACGTTAGACCTTACCTGCAATTACTGGGACAGATTTTTTATGTATGACTCGGGTCAGACTGGCGATACTGGCGGGGGGAGAATAAGACATTGACAGGACCCCTTCCCTTTTCATCTTAATATTGGGTGCAGTGCGATGGCCAAGTAGTTTCCTGCAGAGCAAACTGCACGGACCGTTCAGCCGTGCTCGCTGAGATGCCAAACTGTTGAGAGAAAACACTCAGAGACCCGTGAACCGTGCAGGACGAGCTGAACGGCTCGTCGCCTCACAGCAAGGTGACAAATAACTCCACCCATTTAGCGCCGTAATGGTTTCTATTCTTCCCTGGTGCCACTGTGGCGTTTCACAAGTGCAATGGCAGGATTCATGTGACTCACGAGGGAGGGGTTCAGGGGGCGAAGGACATCATTTTCACATCACGGGTCAGGCAGCACGGAGCCCAGACCTGAACCTGCAAGCTGTTTGTCTTCGCCCGGCTCTCTCATCAATATGAGGTTTAATGGTTGCACCGAAGGGCAACGTCTGGCAGCTAGGAATGGGCGATATTTTACCGTTCATGATATATCGTCAAAAGAATTCCCCACGGTAAGAATTTGTCATCTTGCGGTAAAAACTATAAATTCCCGTTGATGACGTTTTTGTGTAAAACTGATTTATGGTTCTGCGTTAAATCAACGCACAATATACGTTTGCGTGAAGGAAGGAAGGAAGGAAGGAAGGAAGGAAGGAAGGAAGGAAGGAAGAAAGAAAGAAAGAAAGAAAGAAAGAAAGAAAGAAAGAAAGAAAGAAAGAAAGAAAGAAAGAAAGAAAGAAAGAAAGAAAGAAAGAAAGAAAGAAAGAAAGAAAGAAAGAAAGAAAGAAAGAAAGAAAGAAAGAAAGAAAGAAAGAAAGAAAGAAAGAAAGAAAGAAAGAAAGAAAGAAAGAAAGAAAGAAAGAAGTATAAATTCCCATATGATGACGTTTTTATGTAACAAACATGGCGAAAGGCGGATCTGAGAGGGAGGAGCTTGAGTCATTCCAGTTTTGCAGTACAGGTGGATTTGTTTAATTGGTTTTTATTAATTCAATTTAATTGGTTTAGTTTAGTAGCATTTAGTATTCTTTTAGAGCAGTGTTTTCGGGGCTCCAAAGACTGAATGTGGTGATAGATTTATAGTTACAAAGGTGGAGTTGAATTGGTATTTTCTTTATCGTCATTTTTATCGTTATCGGGATGAATGCCAGAAATTATCGTGATACATTTTTTAGTCCATACCGCCCATCCCTACTGGCAGCAGAAAGAAACATCTTTTCAGCCTGGTTTTAAAAACAAAAAGTTAAAAATTACTTTTTTTAAAAACTCTTTTCATCTTCAAAGCTAGATTTCATGAAAATCCTGCTGTTCGGGGGGTGAATTCCCTCTAAAATGACACAAAGCCAAAGATGTACGTATAATTGTGGGTGTGGCCTCTTGATTGACAGCTTGTTGGACCTCGCTAAGATCGGATCAGTGTCATTGGAGACAGAAACACGGCCCGTTGCCGTGTTTACTGTACTGAGAGACTGGAGAGACCGGTTTGTTGTTCGGGCGGCGACATCTGAAACGATGACGTTTGGACAGATTTACATAGAATTAATATATGACATAAAAATAATATTTAAGCTCCGAGGCTGCGTCTCTAAGACGGTTCAGCGTCTTGCTCGGTTGCTCTCTTTGTTGTCCCTTCTGCCATTAATTTCCTGAGTGTCTTCGCTGCTGTGAAGCAGAGAGCCGTTGTCACAACACATGACCGGGTTGGGAGTCTGACGTGACTGAAGTCTTGTTTTTGCTGAGAGGAGGGACGGGAGGCTGCAAGCGCTTGACAACACTCGCTAAAAATGATCAAACCGTCCTTCAGAAGAATCTGAAACTGATGTCTCAACAAGAGAAAAATGTCCCTGTGCTGCATTAGGTGTAATTATTACCACATTAGGATCATTTCATCTGCCTAACTTGTTCCATGTTGCCCCCCCCCCCCCCCTCCCAGGTCCCCGAGCATCCCGACCATCAGCGGCTCCGACAGCTGCAGCCAGAGCACGGCGTCCTCCGAGCCCTGGATCATCCTGTACCGACCCTCCACCATCTCCCTCTTCAAAAAGAAGCTAAAGAACCACCACGGAGACCTCAGCCCCCTGGTGGGCAACTAGCGCCCTGCTCCGCTCAGCCGCAAGCCCAACGCAAACTCCACCTACATCCACCCTGCTCCAGGGCCGTCAGATGCCGAGGCCTCAGGCCTCCAAACCTCCGCGCGGCGCCACGCTACCAAGCCAACCACTGACTGAGAGACTGCAGCTAAACGGCCCTCGGGCCCGATGCAGCCCTGCCCTGCCCTGCCGTCCTGCTCGGCACCAGAGGCGGGTCAGACAGGACCGCCAGGGCCCGCAGCGAGGGGGGGGGGGGCACCAAAGACTGGACGGAGGATTAACTGCAACATTAAACAGGGATGCTTCTAACATGCAGGAGGCCTTTTCCATCAGCCGCCGCCGTCACTCCTGCATCCTCACCGCTGACGGCAGCAGCGGCGTCTCCATCGGTACCAAGGAGACGATGGAGAACTCACACGCATGTTGTAACCTTTAACCTTCTACTGCCTCACGTGGGACGAACGGTTGCAGTCAGAGTCCAGAACTGCTCCCGCCCAAAGACTTTAAAACTTTGTATCCAAAGTCATGATTTCTCTTTTTATTTTATTTTTATATATATGTGCTTTATGTGCTTTCTGAGGACGGAGGGGGGAGGGGGGGCAGGACGTGGAGCCGTCATGCCGAACGTAGATACGGCAGCACTTTGGGGGATGAGTCACTCGCTGGATAATGAAAAGATCAGAGAAGAGGAGAGCTCGCTCGCCCACTCGGCATTCAAACATTAAGGTGGAGAGAGAAGAAGTTGCCTCGCTCAGTCAGAGCAGGGGTGGGGGGGTGGGGGGTTGGGGGGGGGGCTCTGCAGACAAACTGCCGCTTAACGAGGCTTTGGGAGATCTGAGGGCTCTCTCTGCTCGGTGGTGGGTGGGATTCACTCCGGTTTGATGGCGTTCAAGTGCCTTAGGGATCTCCTCTCCCTCGCCTCAGACTCCTCTCGTCCGCTTCTTTTATAACGTCAGGCTACGCGCAAATGTCTGAACCGGCGCAGATATGGCGCAAAACAGGATTTCTACATCTGATGTGTAAAAAATTGTAAAAGGGAAAACAAAACAAAAAAAAGAAGCATTTTATGCTCCACTGACAGCTTTTTTTCTTTTTTCTTACCTGATGGACGAGGCTTTAAAAGTTGTTGTTTTTCTTATGTCTTGGACATGCAGTGAACACGTTGTTGACATTACGGGAGAAGGGGTGAATATTGTTGTACATTATGTAGTTTTGTGTGGAAATGATGGTATTTATGATTCCTTTTTGTCTTATTTTTCTGATTTTGTGTCTGCGCAACATGCCTGGGAAACCAAATCTAAGTGCTTTTTCTAAACTTTCGCAACGATTTTGCCCAAAGGTGGAATGCACTTTCCCTCCTCTACGACGGCAGCAGAGTGTCTGAAGAGACTGTAGACACTCAAGTTTTTACTTGTCATGCAGATTTCAGGCCAAAAGTTTGAGTGAAAACAATATACCAAGACGGGAATTTAGCCAAAAGCACTTCCCACGAGCTGCCGGCGTGTTTGCTTCGGCAGTGGTGACATTTCAGCTGCTTGTGAAAGGTCAGGATCCACAAGCACGGTGCCATCAGCCCGGTGCCATCAGCCCGGTGCCATCGAATGCTCCTCAGCTCGCAGAAACGGATCACTCCAAATGTTTTCTCACTGGCAGGATAAAGAAAGAAACTTAAATGCACTTAATTTTGCTTCTACTTAAGAAATAAAACAGTACTTATTTTGGTTTGGCCTCCAGTTTCCGTGGAAACAAACTTACTCATCAGCAACCTGAGCACTTGGAACAGAGAGACGGGTGGTCTCCAGGAACCCGGGACCATTTAGGACCCCCCCCCCCCTTTTAGAAACAAACAACCAAAAACTAATCTTTGTTTCCCGATCAAAACTTTGTAGAAGTGCAATATTCAGCCCGTCTGCTCGGCCGTGCGGCCTCTGGCTCCGCGCTGCTCAGAGCGGGCCATGCATGGATGGGGGGGGTTAATGTGCGTTCAAATCCAACACAAGCTGAGCAAATCTGACAGGGGCGCGCTTTTCTGGGGAGCCTGTTGCATCATGCATGCTCCCATTTTCCTCCAGTCGGGAGCGCGCGGGAGCGCTCTTCTCCCAGATGATCGTGGATTCCCCGGGGGGGGGGGGCAAAACTGTTCTCTGTGGATGTAAATAGCAACAAAAAAAAAGTGAGAATTTAATTTATACAGTAAGTTATTGTTGTTTTGTACGTGAAAGGGACATAATCTATCTTTTGTATCAGTGAAGTATCTTTGTAGTTGTATTTAATGTGTCCTGGTCGCTAAATAAACACTGTATGCATGTTTCCTACGTGTGCGTGGTTATTTCCTCATCCCAGCAAGGCCTGTGAGGGAGATGGACGACCAGAACCAGATCAGGCTCATTCAATTATCTCTCCTTTGGTTTGTGCCTTGTGTGTTAATAATAATAATAATAATAATAATAATAATAATAATGATAATAATAATCCCAGCCTAGGAGCTGCTTCCCTCTGACAGACGTAGGCCTCAGTGTTGCATGCTGGAACTCAAAGAGGAGACATTCTTATCAGAAACGTGCAATGACTCCCAGATTGGCTGGAAATGCACACACACGTGCACACGCACACATGAGAGGGAGGATCTTTGGAAAGGGGCTGGGGTGGTGGTGGGAGGGGGGGACCATGTGTAACCCATTGGCTTCCCTCTGGGATGAGGTCAAGTATGCAACGTGCACAGTTGCGCGGGAACAGCAGGAGTCCAGCTTTACAACTGGAACAGCATTTAGAGCAGAAAAGAAAACAAACACGGGAGGACGTGCAATTAGCTGGAACACTCGGGATGTTTGCAGCGAGGCCTTCTTAATTCATGAAAGGTGTTTCTTTCATCTCTAATCCCTGCCTGTACCCCCACCCCCTTTGTGGTGTGCAGAAGAAAGAAAGAAATGCTGCAAAACCCTTGCATGTGCTTAAAAACACGCTTGTGGAAATGCAACTGTTGCAGGTTCCTAGAAAAAAAAAAGAAAGAAAATGTCTGGAAAGCTCTGAAAATGAAATTACCTGCAGGTCCGATCATCTTACCGACCGGAGCAGTTCAAACCAAAACACTTGTGCGCATGTTCACAGATGTTGTTGCTGCCACACATGAAACCTCCCGGATCTGCACGTGAACTCCACTTATTAAAAGATAAAATTAGTCTTTTTTTAATGTTAATTTCCACATTCTGACTCGGAGGAGGTCTTAGCGATCATCTTGCGCCCTCTAATGGTGGAAGGACTTTTAAAGTATCCTCTGGTGATCTTTTCAGCTTCACACCAGACAGTGTCTGATGACTGATACCAGTAGGCTAAGCTATAATATTTTCTGGCAATTAGCCACCCAATAATATATTTGTAAATTTGGCAATCCCAAGCCTCCATCAGAGTGATATTTTTGAAGAAATGTTTTCTGTATTCTGGGAGTTTTATCAGCCCATATAAATGATGTAATAAACCTATCAATAGACTGAAAAAATGACTTTGGCAAACAAATTGGAAGACACTGGAAAAGGTAAAAAAAATCTAGGTAGAAAATTCATTTTTATACAGTTAATTTTACCAAGTAATGTCAAATTAATGCCAGTCCATCTCTGAAAATCCGACTTTAGCCTATTCCAAACAGTTCCCCTGGTGATCTTTTATCCCCCCCGTCGTCAGGAAAACCTTTGAGTGGGTTCTTTCAGGTACAGGTTTGAACAGCGACTGTAACGTTAGCCCCCCGAGTCTGTTCCCTCTTTGTGAGAACGCCCCGTCCTGCACGTCGTGGTCGACCTTCCCAGAGTCGAGGGTAAGTGGATCCCTCTGAACCCGGCTTGACCAGTAATGAAGGTAACAACAGGACAATGGCAGACGGGGTCTGATTACCGCAGGTACGAGAAAGTGAGAGGAAGGGAGGACAATAACGTCCCTTTCTATTGAAGAGAGGTGCATTGAGAGAGAAGTGCTGTTGGGGGGGGGGGGGTCTGGGGGGGTCTACCCTCCCCTGGTTTCTCAGGCCGTCTACCAGCTTACCTTGTGCTTCACAATCATCTTCAACCTTGTTGCAGCAGTGCCTTGTGGGTGTCCGTCGGCGGCCTATCCAGTACCTTTCTGCTGCGTTTACGCTGCTGGAACTGTTCATGTAGACCTCACTACCTAAACAATCAGCGTTTACGTCACGGTTTACACAGTGAAGAGATTTAGGCCTCACGTCGCTCCTCCGTTTTATTCACGGGATAAACCAGACTTTATGATCCTTTAATCTATTTGGTCTTTAATCTCAGTGATGAGTGTTTGATACAAACTGTAAGAGCCATTTGTGTTGGGTTGATGATTTATGTTTGGATATGTTTTGTTTTGGGTTAGCCTCCTACCACTTAGGGGGGTGGTGGCACTCTCCATTTTTGTGAAGGTCAAAGGTTATATAATTAAGGTGATAAATTAACTCAGGTGTTGCTGAGTATGAAGCAAACTCTGCTCTACCTGTTAGCCACGCCTCCTCATCGGGCCACCTCTCCTCACCTGTGACGCCCCCCGGCTGCATGCAAGCCTGCTTCCGACTCTGCTTCAGGCCCGGATTGTTCTCGGGTCATGCCTGACTCTCCAGCGGTTTCCCCGACCTGCTTGCCTCGTCTCTGCCCTGGACGTGACCTCAGCCTCAGTCTTCGACCACGAGCTTCGCCTATTCCCTCCTGGTCACACACCTGCCCACCACAGGACCCGTCTGGACCCGTCTGCTTTGCCTTCGTTCAGCGAAACCAGCCTCACTCCTCTGATCTTGCAGAAGATCACTGTGAGCCAGGACTTTTCATCCTGCCACCACATAAACTGTTGAAGACTGCAGTGAATAATAAAGGTTGTTACCGAGTGAGTCCCATCTGCCTGTGCTGTGTTTGTGTCCTCACCAACCCGTGACAGGGACGGGATCTCAAGAAAACCAAACTCAGTTTAGCAACCGCTTGTGCAAGAGAGTTTTTGTCATTTTAAAGTATTTTCATTTCCTTCGTGTTTACATTTTGGTCTTGAAGCTATGCCTCCCAGATGGTGTTGATATCGAGTGAATAATCTGTCTTCGTTGAAGTTACCGGAATTAATGGTAGATATCATCAACTACAGGTCTCTTTTTATTTTTGTTTTTAAGAACAGCAAAATGTTGGCTGTAAAATAATGAACTGAGGCATTTTAAAATAAGAATCTTTTCCCTTCAGGGGTCCTCGAGCAGATCACTATTTCCCACCTTCCCCTGTCTCCTGTATCTTCCTCCGTCACACCAATCACCGCCCAAACATCCCTCTGGTCTTCGCATCTGGTCCTGGTGGTTTCATGGCCAGCATCCTTCCGTGGATACGTTCACTGTCCTTGCTCGTTACATCCAAACCATCTCAATCTCTTCATTCCAAGACGTCTAACCGTGGCTGTTTTTCTGATGTGGCCACACCAAACCACATCGTCATCCTTGTCACTCCCAAAGAAGTTCTCAAGGTCTTCATCTGTCACCTCCAACTCTGCGTCCTGTGTCTTGGACGGTGCTGCTGTCTCAGAGATTCGGAGAGAAGTGCTGGTCTTGTTAACCTCTCACTGCTCTTCTGTCACACGTACCACCAGGTACTCTTCTCCACCCGCTGCACCATTTCTACACTCTCTTCTTCACCTCTCTTCCACACCCCGCCCTGGGCAGTTGAGCTTGAGTATTCCACCTCTCACATCTTCTTCACCTATTTCACAAATGAACAAGTCTTAAATCTCAATGTGACTGACCTTCAGTCATCTTCTGACCGTTGCATCGCTCCACCTTTCCGGGTTTTCGTCCGCCTGCTCTCGACTTTCACCACAGATCACAACGTCATCTGCAAACATCGTAGTCCATGGAGACTCCCGTCTGACCATATCTGTCCATTTTTGTTCATTTCTCCATCACCATGGCAACAAAAAGGAGGTCACAGCCAGTCCTTTATAAAATCCCATTTTCACCCGGACATCCCTCTAACTCCTGCGAGGCCACTGCCTTCATACACGTTCCCCTTAACATGGCCATCTCTTGGTCACGATCCCATCTCAGTGGGCATTCCTTCAAAGATGAGCGTCCTCACGGCCTTGCCACAGAAGTACCACCTGTCAGAACATGTGTTACCCCGCTAAGTTACCACACCTGAGTGTTGCCTTAAATGCAATTACTCTGCAGTTTATCATGTTTACTGAGTCTTTTCCTCTCTTGTGAGTCACTTTGGATAAAAGCGTCTCACAAATGCAATGGCATGTAACAATTGAACAAATATCTTTAATCTAAATCAATTTTTATATTTTGGGGAAAATATTTAGTTGGAAATATCAGTTTCTAAGTTTGACAAAATGTAACAATTTTTTATTGTTTTATTTTTTTCACTTGGAAATCACTGTTTGTGTGTCCTTAACCACTATTTCTTTGCTAATTTCTTTGATAATGATAAATAGAAAGAAATAAAAAATGTATATATTATTCTCTTATTTGTAAACATGTGGGCGGCACGGTGGCTTAGTGGTTAGCACTGTTGCCTCACAGCCCGGTTCAACTCCCTGGCCTGCCGGGGGTCTTTCTGTGAGGAGTTTGCATGTTCTCCCCGTGCTTGCGTGGGTTCCCTCCGGGTACTCCAGCTTCCATAGTCCAAAAACATGCATAGTAGATTAACTTGTAAATTCCCTGTAGGTGTGAGTTTGAGTGTGAGTGTGTCTGGTTTTCTGTATATCTATGTGGCTCTGTGATGGACTGGTGATCTGTCCAGGGTGTAACCCCTGCCTCTTCCCCTGAAATTGGCTGGATAGGCTCCAGCAGACCCCCGTGACCCTGCAAAGGATAAAGCAGGTATAGAAAAATGGATGGTAAACATGTAAGCTGATATTGTACAATGTGTTTTTTTTTTTTTTTTGTATATTTAGTTTTAAGGACAACTTGCATTTACTTAATTATTATTATTTCTTTATTTGGTATGGACATCACAATTACATAGGACAAACCAAATGCACTGTTTGAGTGTTTTAGCATACATGCTAATTTGCAACACTTGTCCACAGGAGGCTTTTAAAAAAGTACAGACAATAAAATATACAATAAAATTAGAGGATGACATAAGATATAAAGCAAAGACAACATTCAAGAGCAGAACCAGACCTGACCTATTCATGTAGGCACTGTTGTTTAGATTTGAGCCATAGTTTGAGTCCTCTGTTGAAAATATTGCCACGCGTTTCCAATTTTAAATTAGTCGGTAATGAATTCAAGAGTTTTGCACCCTTCACAGAAAAGACAGACTCACCAAAAGAGGTCTTATACTTTGGGATACGACAATCACCATTGGTGATAAAAGGGGACTTTTATTTAACGAAGACTTTTATTTCTTATTTATATATTTTTTGTAATAATGAGAAAATGTATGTGATCTATTTCATTATTTATATAATATCACGAAAACCAGACCGTTTATAGGAAATGCATGGATGGATGTTATTGGTGCAGGTCTTGACATGGCCACTGGAGGGCAGCAAAGTCGGTGTTTGCGTTTATTGGGACGTGAAGAAGAACACTTCCTGTCACATTTGTTGTACAAGCAGCCAACATGTCAGCGTCCATGAGAATCCTTCTCCGGCGACTAACCAGTGTTTCCCGCAGAAATATAACCTCCAACCCCGCCGGACGGTCGTGTCGACCGGACTGCTGCTGGAGAACCTCGTGCTGCCGTTGTTTCAGTGATACAGGCGGAGAGAGAAGCGCACACTTCGGCTTCGAGACGGTGCCCGAGTCGGAGAAGGCGCAGAGAGGTGAGTGGCAGCCGCAGCGAACTGCGTTGGAAAAACCTGCAATTTAAAGAGTTCACAGCTTCTCCGCCGTCAACACAACTCAAATGACGGATTATGACACGCACTTAGTTTCTCGTGACTCTGGTGCACATTTCGGCTTAAGTGTGCTATATTTTGTACGCGTTTAAACTCGTTGTAGGTGATTTTTTAATGTTTGGTTATAATCAGGTGGGAGTGTCGTCGCCATACGTTTGCATGCCTGGTTGTATGTAGACTTGTAGGTCTCCAGACCACTTTTCTGTGGTCTTGGTCTTGTCTCGGGTCTCTGGGTCTCACCAGGACTCGGATCATTGAGATGTCATTGCAAACCAAGGTGACAGAATCTTGTGATCACCAGTTCTTCCTCTTGTTAATGTACAGTTCTGTAAACTATTTGTGTGAATGAATGAATGAATGAATGAATTAATTAATTGTTTATTTATGTGTCATACACCTCTAAGGTGCCCAGCCTATAAGGGTTTACAAGACACAGATACACTACGCCAGCAAACAAACATCAGCCGTGTACAAACAAAAGCACAAAATTATAAATTCCACTTATACAGATCAGATACTTTCTCAATTTTCATATAATTTGTCCTTTCTCTGTTTCCATGCTCTCTTTATAAAAGTTGCTATAGAGAAAACCTCTTTAAAAAAAAAAACATTCCAATTTAGCATCATCCTCAGTCCAAAACAACTCAGGTTTACAATCTTGCATTTTCTGAAATAAAAACTTCCTGGCTTCATCATATAATGGACAATAAAACAAAAAATGAAGTTCATCCTCAACAACATTTAAATCACAAACACTACATAATCTTTCCTCTTCAGGAACAGAGTTACCTGTTTCTATAGCCAGAGGGAGAATCCCAGTTCGCAATTGAGCACATAATGATCTTTTTGATCTATCCAGGGGTAAAGTCGCATAAGGTTCAGGACAATAAATATTCTTCATCAACCGGTAAGTTCTAAGTTTCGGTTTATGCCAGATGTCATTGGCCCATTTTTCTTTATACTCAGAGAATAACATACGCTTCACATACTGAATATTACACCGCTGACCATTTGTAAAAATATGTTGTAGATCAGTTTCACTAAAGATAGCATTTATTCCCTGACACCAAGGATAGTTATATAGTATGGTATAGTATTTTGCATTTGATGTAATGTTTTGGTGCATCTGCATGTGTCTGTATTTAATTACAGTATTGTTTTTATAACGGCCTTATTTGACTAAAAATATGGCATCATTGGCTCTTGCATATCCTTATGATTGATTAAGCATTAGGTCCATGCCATTTCAGTGATGTTGATATACGGTGTAATCTGGCTACTATAATGGGAAATAATGCAATTTAAAGTTGATAATTCTGTGTATCTTTTAATATTTAAAATGCATGTTTCATCTCCAAATTAAGTCCAATTTAAATCAGTCAAATTTACTATTCATTACTTTTCTGAGGTGGAGGGGGGTGTTGGAGGCTGGTTATTCTGCTAGAGGACTTTGGGACTAGTTAGTAGTCATGTCAATCCTTAAAAGCACTCGAGTCAATCCTCCAATAATGTAGAAATAGCGGTAGTGCAGTCGCCACACATATCTGATCTCAGCTGATGGATGAAAACATTTATAGTGAGTTCAACATCATCATCCACTTCTCTGTGTTATTGTGCTGCAATTGAATACAACCTCATATGGAAACTAGCTGAACCAGGATGGTGCTGATGTTCTACAACTCACGCAGGATCAGGAAATAACTAGGTTTCTGTTCTCGGTGTTGAGCTGAACTGGTCTTGGTCTCAGTTTAGCTGGTCTTGACTACAAGTCTACTTCTATGAAAGCCGAATTAAAGTGTCATACTGCACCATTGGTCTCATTTTCCTATGTAAGCTTACCGGTACTTCAGATCAAATCAAACTTTATTTATATAGCACTTTTCATACAATAATAACACACAGTGCTTTTACATAATAAAATCAACATTTAACATAGAAAAACTCACACACTCATGGTTAAAAACACACATCTGGTCATTTTCACACACATCCTCAGTTTAATATCCACACAGCACACATACCCCCCCCCCCCCCCTAGACATTAAAACATAATCATGATCATAAATAAATATAATAAATAAATAAATCCCTGGCTTGATGCTGAGGTGAGGAATGATATCTTGGGGATCTATCCACACCAGGTGCCCCCACATTTACAACTATCTGCTGGAGTGCTTTCTCCCAGTTAGCATTGTTTAAGGACTGGACAAACACATCAACTATGGATTCTGCATACATCTGTAAACATCTCTCTTTCAGTCTATAAGGTGTTTGAGAATGTGGCGCAGAAGTACGACGTCATGAATGACACCATGAGCCTGGGGATCCATCGACTGTGGAAGGACATGCTGCTGCACGTCATGCACCCCCAGCCGGGTGCCCGGCTCCTGGATGTGGCCGGTGGAACAGGTAAAGCAGATGTGTGCACCTTTTAATCGCACTAAACATTGCGCTGTCATCACTAGGGGTGGGTATTGGGAAGGACCTCACGATACGATACGCATCACGATACTTGAGCCACGATACGATACACATTGCGATATCCCGATTATGCGATAATCCGATTATTATATTCTACATAGTTCACCGAAAAATTTAAAAATGCATTTTTAAATTTTTTTTTGCATCTTAAAATCCAAGTTGTATATATGTACATCAGATGATAGTGATGGATCTTAAAATCTGAGTTGCATGTTCATCAGATTATAGTGACAATTCATGGGACAAACTGAGTCAAAACAATGTTTTATTATAACTATACAAGCTAAAGTTACAACTTATTTGTATATGTTTTTCATATTATTTACATCATATGAAATTAACATTAAATTTTGTATGAGGTTGCTTTAATTATGTGGCAAATGATAATAAACACAAGAAAGATGGGTACTAAAACCAAGGACAGGCACAGTGATCAGTCAGTATAGATATAAATCCATAAATAAATAAACCTCTGTCCATTATTTTTAATTTTTTAAGGACAGGCAATTGTGTTATATAAAAAATAAATTATAAAAAGAAATAAAACCTGAGCTCAGTGCAGGGCCCTCCCAGGGTTGGTAGAGAGTGGCAATGCCCAGGACTGTCACTTAGGTAGGAGCACTGGGTGATATAATGGGAAAAAAATCGGGGATAAAAAAAAAAAAATCGATATTCAAATTTTGTATATCGATATTGAATCGGCTGGAAAAGTATCGCGATATATTGCCATATCGATATTTTTGCCCACCCCTAGTCATCACATCTGGATCTGTACTGTGATGCTCCTCCTCTGCAGGTGATATTGCTTTCCGTTTCCTGGACTACGTTCGTTCACAGCAGCAGAGGCAGAAGCGGCGGGCGGCTCGGTCCAGCCAGACGCCGTCGTGGCAGGATATTTCAGAGAGCTACCCCGCCGAGGACACGCCCCACGAGTCCAGGGCGGTGGTCTGTGACATCAACAAGGAGATGCTGAAGGTGGGCAAGCAGAGAGCCGACGGCGCGGGTGTCACCGCCGGTGAGCTCCACTTTCCTTCGAGAACATTCAGGCAGGCGTGAGCCTTTAAAACGTTTCAATGAGCATCAGTTGGGATGCATTTAACTATCTAATGTAACAGGCACATTCTAGGGATTCAGACAAAACAGGTAGTGGTGTTGATCTGCAAGGACAAAGTGCTCCAAGCGACACAGAGGAGGCGTCTGATCTTGTGCTGCAGGACTGTCGTGGGTGGTGGGGGATGCAGAGGAGCTGCCCTTTGACGATGACCAGTTTGATGTTTACACCATCGCCTTCGGCATTCGGAACGTCACTCACATTGATCAGGTAATGCACACGCACACCACTGGGCAAAGGTTTAGCCCAATCATGGGTCTGTGTGTGTCCAAACTCTCTGGAAAGACAGGATACCAACAAAGGAAATCTCTGAGCAATAAAAGAAGTAAATGGATATTGAAATGAAAGAATGAGAACTTGAGAAGATAAATAACATGAAAAATGATGACTAAACTTTTCCAGGGACAGTCTCCCTGAAAGGGTTAAGTCTGTGCCCTTAACTTTAAATCAATTTGTTCTGAACATTGGGAGGCTTTATTTTGTGGATGTTTGTTTTAACTTGAACAATGTGGGTTTTTTGGAGGCTAATGCCGATTTTTGAGAGATGGACAATAATCTCTCAAATTGGTTGATTTACCTCTAACAGTATGTGTGTTTTTTTTTTTGAAATTCTCTTTTTATTTAGAACAGCAGTATTCCAACTTACACATTTATGCATTCAATCTTTAAACTTAAATGATTCTGTCCCTACTACTGTCCCGACATTTTTTATGAACAGTAATTGAAAACACTAACAGAAAAATAAAAAATAAAAAATAAAGAAAATAAAAAATAAAAACCAGGGAGCGCACCCATGTTTACAGTCATTACATCACATAAAAAAATAGTTCACATGAAATCGGATGTGATTGGTTTCACATACTCAGTCCATTTGGACCAGATCTTATAAAAGTTTTCTTTCTCAACCTTGAGGGAGGAAGAGATCTTCTCCATAACATAGATCTCGTAGATGATCCCAATCCAGTCGTCGATAGTGGGGGGTTCTACTTTCAACCATTTCCTTGTAAGACATTTCTTACTGGCTGCCAACAGTATAGTCAGCAGTTTTTTGTCTTTTCCATTCCACGTTTCGAACCTTATGTCTCCCAAAAATAACGTTTCACAATTCAAAGGCATGGTTACATTAAAAATATTCTCCACATGCATCTGTATCTCCTTCCAAAAAGGTCTTATAACTTGGCAGTCCCAAAAAATATGGAAGTGGTTAGCTCCCTGAGACCCACATAGTCTCCAACAGGCATCCCCGCTGCCCTGATATCGTTTTTGAATGGGTGTGATAAAAAATCTGGTAATACTTTTCCAACAGAACTCCCTCCAAGTATTTGACCCAGTTGAGATCCATTGTAGTTGGCATATTCTTTCCCAGCTTTCCTGTGTGATTATTACCCCTATTTCCTTTTCCCATTTGCTTTTTATATAATCTGTATCATCTTGTTTGGAAAGTTGTATGGTCTTATATAATTTGGAGATAATTTTATTACTTGATTCAGACTTAATTAATGATAAAAAGACCCCCATGAACCCTGATTCATCGATTCCTAACCCCTCTTTGATGTTTTTGTCAAAGTAGTGTCTCACTTGTAGGTATCTAAAGAAATCCTCTCTTCCCAGACCATGATCCTTTTGAAGGGTTTCAAAACTTTGAAATGCCCCCTTATGGACAAATGAATAATAGGTAGTTAGGTCTTTTGTAATCCATGTTTTAAATCTACTGTCAGTTTTATTTGGCGCAAAGTCTGTATCATAGGCACACCACCTCATTATTTTAGATGTGTTTTGTGCTCTGGAAATTTGAACTATTTCCTTCCAGGACATGAGGATGGTGCTTGTCAAAGAGTCTTCTGGAATGTCCAGCTCTCTTTGGAGTTTGTAGTCACTTAGTAAAGCTGTTATTGGGATTCCCCTTATCATCGTTCCTTCTATTTCCTTCCAGGCTGCCGTATATGTTGGTGAGCAAAGACAGATTAAAGGTCTAAGTTGGGCTGCATGATAGTAATCCTGCAAGCAGGGAAGACCCATTCCCCCCTTTTCTTTTCTTAATTGCAGTGTTTTAAATTTGATTCTGGCCCTTTTTCCTTGCCACAGATATCTCGCTATTAGTCTGTCCCATTCTAGAAACTGCTTAGCTGGTATTTTAACTGGCAGACACTGAAAAAGGTACAACATCCTTGGTAGAATGTTCATCCTGATTGATTCTATCCGGGAGCTTAAACTTAAAAAGGGAATAACATTCCATCTTTGTAAATCTGTTTTAATTTTTGAATTAAGTATGTCGTAGTTGATGCTATATAATCTTGTTAAATCTCTAGGTAACAAAACACCCAAGTATTTAATGGACTCAGTGTCCCATTTCCAATTATATTTGGTTTTAATTGAGGCTGGGGGATCATAGTTAAACGTCAATACTTGGGTCTTTTTGATGTTAATTTTATAACCCGAAACCAAACCATATTCCTCTAGCAATTTCATCAGTTTTGGGAGCGTCTGAGTGGGCTGTGTTATGCTTATTAACAGATCATCAGCAAATAGGGCCAGTTTTTGCTCTCCAGATGTCATTGTTACTCCCTTTATATCGGTCCTCTGCCTAATTAATTGACTCATGGGTTCTATAAATAAGGCGAAGAGGAGCGGCGACATACAACACCCTTGTCTTGTTCCTCTCTCCAGAATGAATGTACTGGTTAGGTTTCCATTGAGTTTAATTCTAGCTGTTGGTTTGTTATAAAGTTCTGCAAGAGTGTCAATTATAGTTGTATGGAAGCCAAATTTTGCAAGTACCTTATAGAGAAATGACCAAATGACTGAGTCAAAAGCCTTTTGAGCGTCCAAACTCAATAACATTGTCTCCTGTCCTTGTTGTGCGATTTGTCTCATAACATGCAGTGTCTTCCTGATGTTATCTTGTGTCTGTCTTTGTCTGACAAAGCCGGTTTGGTCATTATGTATTAATTCTGGTAATATCAATTCTATTCGCTTAGACAGTATGGAGGTGAATAATTTATAGTCGTTGTTTAGGAGACTTACAGGACGGTAATTCCCACAATCTAATTTGTCTTTCCCTTCCTTAGGTATGACCGAGATCATTGCCTCCCTCCACGACGGAGGGGCATTTTTATTTTCCAACACCCAATTGAATGTTTGTAATAATATTGGAATTAATTGATCCTGCATTGTTTTATACCATTCCGTGGGAAAGCCATCTGTCCCCGGAGACTTCCCCCCTTTCATTCTACTAATTGCCGACTGGATTTCTTCTTTTGTTATTTTTGATATTAATTTTTCATTTTGTTCATCTGTGATCTTTGGAAGCTTTATCTGGGTCAGTAAGGCATCGATCTGACTGTCATTGCCCTTCTGCGGTTGTGAATATAATGATTTATAATAGATTTGGAAACATTGTTGTATTCTCTCTGGATTTGTTTCTATTTCATTCGTTTCTGAGTTTCTTAGTTTATGTATAGTTCTGTCCGCCTGCTGTTTTCTTAACCTATATGATAACAGTTTCAGTGATTTCCCACCCGTCTCATAGTATCGTTGTTTCGTAAAAAGAAGCTTTTTTTGAATTTCCTGCGTATTTATTTCATCGATTTCTTTTTTGAACTTATTTATCTCACATTTGTCATCGTCTTTGAGAGATTTTGCATGTTCTTTCTGTAGTCTCTTCAAGTCTTCTTCTAATGTTTTGAGTTTTTGTTCTCTAATTCTCTTCTCGTATGAGGAGATGGCTATTATTTTGCCCCGCAGCACCGCTTTTAATGCATCCCAGAGAATGGACGGGGTCACCTCTCCATTATCATTATTTTCCAAATACAGATTAATTTCGGTTTTTAGTTTATCTTTAATAGACAATCTATCTTTATCTTTAATTTATTCAAAATGTTTGAGTTCAGTCTCCAGAGAGTGGATCTCTTAGTATTATTCAAATGTATTCTCATAGTAACAGGGCCATGATCTGAGATAGTAGTGGGTCCTATTTCACAATTGTCCACCCTAAAAAGATCTCCTTTAAGCATAAACAGGTAGTCGATGCGTGAGTAAACATTGTGTGCGTATGAGTAGTGTGAGTAGTCACGGCTCGTCGGATTTATCTCTCTCCACACGTCCACAATCCCCACTTCACGCATCCAAATATTGAATCTTTTGCTAATATTTTTTGCGTCAGATTTCCCGTTTGATGAGTCTATTTTTGGATTCAATCGGATGTTAAAGTCTCCCCCACATATTAAGATTCCTTGACTTTTTGTTGTCATCAAATCCACCACATGCTTATAAAATGACCAGTCGCTTCCTGGTGGCACATACACATTAAAAAGACTTATCAAAACACCATCTATTCTCCCTGTAACCATGACAAATCTACCCTCTTTATCCTTATGCTCTGATATGTGTTCATAATTTACAGTATTGGATATCAGAGTCGCCACCCCTCTCCGCCTCCCCGACCCATGAGAAGAAAAGTAAACATGTTTAAATCCTGATTTATTCAATTTAGCATGTTCGGAGTCGTCGAGGTGCGTCTCCTGCAAGAGAGCTACTTGGATTTTATCTTTCTTCAGTTTTGATAAGATCTTTCCCCTTTTGACTGGATTGAGTACTCCATTTATATTAAATGATGTTATTTTTAAAGACCTATTTTGCATCTATGTAATGTCCCCCTCCCTCCCTCCCATAAACCTGGTGCGCTTCCCTCTCCCTGCGAGAACCGGCAGGGGATGAACAATTAACATATTAAAAAACAACAAACTGAACTGAACTTGTCCATGTGACTCCCTATGTAGGGGTCTGTTAACCTGACCCTGTTGGGCCCCCCGAGGAGGCTCCGAAGGGAAAGTCTCCCTCCTCAGTCCGGAGGAAGAGGCCCTTGTCCGCATCCGTCGCACGTCGGAGAGAAAAAAAAGAAAAAAAAAAAAAATAGGTTGGCCCCGTGAGAACCAGTCTATTCAATGGTGAAAATCCACCACTTGGTACAGTCGCAATATATTCCAAGAGATCTCACCAACGTTAATCCGTCATCTTCAGGCCGTGGGTTAATCCTTAGGTCCCGGAGGACGGTGCTGTTCTCCTGAAGGCCCGCAGCTTCTCCTTGTAACTCTGCTCCTGCTCCGCTGCGCCTTTCTTTGATCTCCGCTCCGCTCTGCTCCAGGTCAGACTCTGCACCCGCTCCATCAGCGTCTCCGGGGTTGTGGTGGCTGTCACGGAGTATCCTCTCCTCACTAGATCCTTTGCAGCTTCTTCCACCGTCTCGTAGGTTCTGGTTCCATCGTCGTGTCTCACGCGCAGCCTGGCCGGGAAGAGGGTCTGGAATTGAACCTTTTTTTCTTTCAACACTCTGCGGATCTCTGTGTAATCCCTTCGTCTCTTGAGTATTAAAGGTGGATAATCGTGATCCAAGTTTATATGACTTTCTTGCCAGTCAAACCCCTTCCTCTGCCAAGCCTTGCGGAGTAATGAGTCCTTTGTTTTAAAGCTTAGAAACTTTATCACTATGGAGCGGGGCGGCGCGCCCGCCGGCGGCTGCGGTCCCAGGGACCGGTGCGCCCTCTCGATCTGCAGGTCGGTGTCGGCAGGTAGTTCGAGACCTTCACGGAGTAGTTTATCCACAAACACGGCCATCGTGGCCGAATCCTTCTCGGATCCCTCCGGGACCCCATAGATCCTTATGTTCTCACGTCTGGAGCGACTTTCCAAATCCAGCAACTTGTCCTCCAGTTTGGTATGCAGCGTCAGCATCGCTGTGACAACTTCTTCTGTGTTCTGGATCCTTTCTTCGGCTTTCTCAATTCGGCTTTCCACCTCATCCAACCTGGTATTCACCTTTACAATTTCTTCTCTTATTGTCTCCAATTGTTCTTTGTTTTCTTGGCGAAACCCTCTTATTTCTTGCAGAATTGATTCCAAGTCAGCCATTTCTCCGCCCGACCACGTTCTTGGTTAGCTTGAATCCGTTAGCTAATTGCTGCTGCGTTCCGTCTTTCTCCCTCACCTGCCTTCAGACGACGTTTACTGCTCCAAGTGGGGATATAATATTCCCCCTCCCTTTTGTACACGTTTCAAGGGATGATTTAGTTGGTTTGCATGGGGATATTTCTCTAATTTCTCTGGTTCAACCGGGAGCCCTCACACTATGCGGCCATCCTGATGGTGTTCCGACCGGAAGTCCCCCAGTATGTGTGTTTTATGTTTACATCTTTACAAAGAGATTGGAAAAGCATTTTACATTTTGATGAAACAAGTCGGAGCTGCCGAAGACTTTTCCACAATTTATTCTCCACGTATATATTTTTTAAATAAACATTTTTATTTCCTGGAAATGATTATTTTTCTTGAATTTTATCCAATTGTATGTTGTTCTCTCTCTCTCCTTCCCTGAGAGAAGTTGGTCTAATCTGATAGGATTCTGCGCCGACTCAAGTCTGTTCTATTTCCACCAAAATCCCCCAGTTGAACTAGAAAGACGTTTGAGAAATCTGTGTTTTTATGACCAAATCAGAGTAAAGGATGTTTTGTGAGACAGTTATCCCAAAGTTTTGATGTGAAATGAGAGCTGCACTTTAATCAGAGCAGAGGTTGGATCCTGGTGGATTTGAGAGGGTTTATCACGTTGGGTTTCACACAACGTGATCATCTGCTCCCATCATTATGTTCATAAACACTTCCACCTGTGTTACAGCACTATTTGCTGTGTGCAGAACTCGTTTTAACATTTGTGTCATGGCTCCTCACAGTTGATATGTTTTTGACAAATTCCCTGTCCGTCCATTTACAGTCATTCCTGATTAAATCGGTGCAGTTTTTTCCTCTATTTCTTGCTTCAACGATCTGATTTATTAAATCTTTTGGGGGGGCTTGTTCCCAAAGTCCAAACGTTCTTACTTTTCATTAATGTGAAATCTGGCAAAGCAAGTTCACAACTGAAGAGTGTTTTTGTCTGTCCTCTCTCTCTCTGTGACGTGTAACCGGTGACTGTATGCATTCCCTCCCTTAGGCGCTGCAGGAAGCTCGGCGGGTCCTGAAACCGGGCGGCAGGTTCATGTGCTTAGAGTTCAGCAAAGTGACCAACCCGCTACTTGCCAGGTGAGAATCTGGAGCCGAACAGGATCAGAACACCAGCTTTTATTTTCTACAGATGTGTTTGGTCCAGCTCCCGCAACAGACGGGTATGAAATAATACAACGTCATGGATCTTAATCTGATCTGTCGCTGTAAAGCCTGCGACGGCTTAATTTATTGTTGTTTTGATCACCAAACTCATTAGGTAATCATTAAAACATCAATAAGTTGTCTTGATATTTTATTTCCAGTTTCACTTTTGCATCAGGGATTATTGCAGTATTCATGAATACGCTGTGATGGAGGAGGATGAAGGGTGTGTGTTGTATCTCAGATAGACATGAACTTCAGTTTCAGCAAAAAAGAAACAAAAACCTTGTTGATCAACTTTTAAAACTCTTCTTCTTTTCGTCTTTTGCTTTGCAGCCTTTACGACGCTTACAGCTTCCAGGTGATCCCAGTTCTGGGAGAGGTGATTGCCGGAGACTGGAAGTCCTATCAGTATTTGGTGGAGAGCATCCGCAAGTTCCCCAACCAGGTGAGATGCATTTCTTCCTCTCTTCTTCTTTCTTTTCCCCTCGTCGCTGCTCTCGGGATATTATTCACTGGCGATTCCTAATTCAGATGTGTTGTTTAGCTCGTAGGTAGTTTTCTTGTTTTAACCGTGTTGTCCAGAGGCATGTCGGGCCTTGCTTTCAGACAGATGTTCGGGCGTTTTGCTACCAGCGGTTGTGTTTCTGTTTTCACTTCAACTTAAAGGATATTAAATGTCGGTTCCGTGTAAAAACTGCAAATACTGTAATCTTTGAACTGGTACAACGTTGACTTTCCAGTACAATTAGTTGCAAGTGTCCCAGACGAGCAGTTAAACCGGGCCGGTGTCCGCCTGTCTGGTGTCACGCCGAGAAGTGCATCGCCATTGTCCTGGGTGTGAGGGGTCTGCAGAGAGTGATCTTAAGTGTGTGATATTTGAGTGATGAGCAGTTGGCAACGGGACAGATGGATGTGAAAATCCACTTTGGGAACTTTAGAAAGCCTGTACCACCTCCTCGTCCAGCAGAGCGATGTGCTTGAGTGAATTCTGCATCTACGGATAGAGCAGCTGGTGTAGCTGTGTGTTCTGGGCAGATCCAGGACTCGGTCAGGGCTCAGAGATGTAACAATGAACTGATGAACTCTGTTTTGTTGACTGCGGACTGACGGTTCCACAGACCAAAGTTAACAGAGGATGTGGCAAACAGTTGTACCACGGGACATCACAGGTTTAGTGGTAGTTCATAAAGTATTTCCACTCCCCTGTAGTACAGGACTGTCTCAGAAAATTAGAATATTGTGATAAAGTTCTTTATGTTCTGTAATGCAATTTAAAAAAAAAAAAACTTACATTCTGGATTCATTACAAATCAACTGAAATATTGCAAGCCTTTTATTATTTTAATTTGCTGATTATGGTTTACAGTTTAAGATTAAGATTCCCAGAATATTCTAATTTTTTGAGATGGGATATGTTAGTTTTCTTAAGCTGTAAGCCATAATCAGCAATATTAAAATAATAAAAGGCTTGCAATATTTCAGTTGATTTGTAATGAATCCAGAATGTATGACATTTTTGCATTACAGAAAATAAAGGACTTTATCACAATATTCTAGTTTTCTGAGACAGTCCTGTATATGTGGGACCCGACGGAGTTAGCCAAGCCTGACCAGCAGTCTCAAGCTTTGTGCAGACGAAATCAGTACAGTCTCAATACCATTCCTTCAACGCAGGGTACTATCAAAGCCCTTTTCCACCAAAGCGATTCCAGGGCTGGTTCTGGGCCGGTGCCGAGTTTGGAACCGGGCTTTCTGTTTCCACTGACAAAGAACTGGCTCCAGGTCAGAGGAACCAGTTCCAAGGTTGCAGCAACTCTTTGCTGGGCTAGAGGAAAGAACCGCTTACGTTAGCGGAGGGGGCGGAGTTATTAAGACCAACGGCAACAGCAAGACTTGTTGTTGCGTCATGCAAACGCAGTGGCGTACCGGTTTGGTGGAAAAGGGGTTTTAGAGAGAGTCCCAAGGAGTGGCAGGTCACCTCTGCTCGGTGGACTCGCAGGTCTTTGCCCTCCGCGGTGGCAACAGCAACGCTGATGCTTTGGCACATGCGTGCGCTGAAGTACCTGAAGTGGCCCAGCTGCGACCAGCAGGCTGATTGCAACTCACCTGAACCGACTGATGACTCGCTAATGACATCCGTGCTTGTTCTGCCAAAGTTAAGCAACTTATCTCCTACTGAGGACGGGATTCTCCTCTTAAATCTTAAGATAGATAGATATACTTGATTTATGCCAAGCTGGGAAATTGTAGTGTAGCGGCAGCATTACACACAGTGACGGTGGACAACATAAAGGATTGACTGATTGACTGTACAAAATAAAATATCAAGAGATAATTAAAGCTGCAAGCAGCGATGAACGGGCCCTCGCACTCATGGCCACCGCCCCCCATAAGCATATCAGAAATGACCCCACCCACGACTCTCTATGTCAAACCATTCAAAAGTTATAGCAGAAAATAGGGACAACCAATCAGAAGAAGGGGCGGGGCTAATTTTCACCAATTATTGTCAAGGACTCAATACCGAGTCCCATGACGCCACCCACGACTCTATGTCAAACCATTCAAAAGTTATGGCAGAGAAAAGTATTCTAGGGGGCGCTGTCGAGCCGTTAGGCCACGCCCATTAATGCAAACCATGAAATATCAAATTTATCGTCAGACCTGGCTTGCGTGCAAAATTTGGTGACTTTTGGGCAGAGATGGACAGAGTACTCGACCCCAGTACTTGAGTAAAAGTATAAATACTACTGGTCAAAATTTACTCCGTTACAAGTAAAAGTAGCTCAGTCAAAATATTACTTGAGTAAGAGTAGAAAAGTACTTGCTTTTAAATTTACTTTAAGTAAGAGTAAGAGTACATTTCTTATTTTCCACATCAATAAATTACTATATTTTTTTCTAAATTAATTTAAGGATCTTTTAACTCTTGTTTCTGAGAATTAACTCTTTGAAACCAGCTGCACTGATGTGTTGCTTTTAGAACCACAATGTAATATAAAACCTGCAGAAACACCAAAAACAAATCAAATGAATGGGATCATAAGAGGACAGCAGATGATGCAGAGTTTATTAACAATCATGAACTGAAACCAAATCAACCTGCACCATCCAACTAAGTCTGGATCCCCCTGAAAGACCACTGCTTTACAAAAAACTACATCTCTGCTTTGCGCAGACTACTTTGGGGGTATCGTTTTGAGGAGGCTTGACGTATTTCCGCTTTACGTACATCCCAGTGGAGAGCGTGCACTGTGATAGGTCTCCTCCTTTGACAAAAACAGCTTGTGTCCAATAGGATTTTAGGGAAGAAGAAAAAAGAGCAGAACTGAAAGTAACGAGTACTTTTCAGCCTTCCTAGAAATGTACTCGAGTAAAAGTAAAAATTTTTGTCTTGGAAATGTATTCAAGTAAGAGTAATAAGTACCAAAGAAATCTAATACTCAAGTAAAGTACAAATCCTCTGGATATGTACTTAAGTACAGTACTCAAGTAAATTTACTCCGTTACTGTCCACCACTGCTTTTGGGGCACGTTTAGGGGGGCAAAAAGGCCCTCCTTTCGTCAGAAGAAAGAAAGAAAAAATTCCTACAGATACAATAGGGCATTCGCACTGTAAGTCCTCGGGCAAGGAGCTGGTTGTCCTCCAACCTGAAGGTTGCTGGATCGATCCCGTCCTGGACAGGATGGCAAAGTGCATTCTTTCCCATTTAGAGCTAAATTAAAAATCTCACACTACATGACAAATACTACTGCAACCAAATCAACATTACTGCTCATGACTTACCGCCAGGGGTTAATTTGTGCCGGATCCTGCCGGAACAAGATCCGGCACCTCTCGATTTTGGCCTCCCTGCGTTCCGGGACTTATTTGGGCAGATCCGGCACCTCTCGTATATATAGGCTATAAAACAATAATAATATAAAAAAAATTTTTTTTAATGTATAAAAAATAATAATATGCATAAATTCATTTACAGAACAAATCCCAAGCATTTCATGTTGTTTATAAAGATTTAACGTCATTTGAAAGAGTCGGAGATTTGTTGATGCTATGAAAAGATGGGCCAGCAAACCACGCCCCCGACCAAAAAAACTTTGGAAATTTGGATCTGGGGAGCAAGCAGCGAGCAACGCAAACATGTCAAAAAGACAGTTGAATTTACTGTCTTTTTCAAAAAGAAGGAAGAGTTGCATGATTCTTCAAAACGAATCAGCAAGCGGCGATGAGGGCAGCCAGCTGCAGCACAATCAATGTCACATACACATCAATGGATTTGTGTCGGTTGCTGTTGATTGTGTTCTCACTACAAATAAAAAAACGGGCTGAAGCCCCCCCAAATTTGATCTCAGCCCCCCCAAAATTAAGAGGACATTTTTCCCTTTCCAACGATACCAATATTGTGTTTGTACAATTTAAAACGGCGTTATTTTGGGGCTGATGCAGCCGCATCTCTCTGCCTGCCGTCACTGCACTGTGTCCAGCAATGTCCCGCCCACAGCACCATCTGATTGGTTACACACAGAGACAGGCACGGGAAACAGCCAATCAGCGGTGAAGGCTGTGCACGCGCTGTGCTCACACACAAACAGAGGAGCGGAGAATATTAGTTATTAATTATTCAGTTATTAGTTTAGCCGGGTAGAGAAGCTCCGGAGAGGATATGTTTCCAAGGTAAGTTAAGGCAGCAGACACCCTATTATTGTTATTCTAGCTTTCCAAAGTGCACCAGATTGATGCATTTAAATGCATTATGCTCAAAAAAATTCGGGGGGGGGGGCGGTCCCCCCCCCGGAACCCCCCCCCCCGGTACCCCCTCGATGTTCCGGGACCTCTTCATGTACAAATTAAGCACTGCTTACCGCCCAATCTTCATATGAAGCAAGTGCAGCATGTATTCAAACTGGAATTTAAAGAGTTATCATCGCCCTAACTGTCCTCAAACATCCGCGATCAGCAGCTCCTTCCTCACACCTCTGCTCCGTCTCTGCAGGAGGACTTCAGAGACATGATCGAGGACGCGGGATTCTACTGCGTTCAGTACCACAACCTGACCGGAGGGGTGGTGGCGCTGCACTCGGGCTTCAAGCTGTGAGGAGTCCTGCAGAACCCAACCCTGAACCAGACCGGCTCCGGGTTTCTCTGGGAGGATGAGCCGGGACCAAAGACTGTGATATCTGACACGACGCTGCACTCCACATCTGGACGACTCCACATCTGTCCACCCCAAAACCATCCTCCCTGTATCTGTCGATAAATAAGCTGTAATAGACATTTTGGATAAAATAAAAACCTGCAAAAACCCATTTGTGTGGATTATTTTCAAATGCAAAAAAATGAAACACAACACAAGGTGACTTACTTGAATAAAACTGTATATTTTACAGATCTTTGTACACTTTAATTACAAAACTGTATGGTGCTAAATTTTTAAAATCAGTTTTTTGGTCAGAGAAGATTTAATCGTCTTGTGTGCAATTACCATGTATATACAAAGTCTCATGTTAGTGATTTTTCTCAGAAAAAAAAACAATACAACTCAAACGCTCATACACTCCGAACATAAGACATGGCTTAAAGATAAATATATTAGTAAATAAATATTCAGAGAACATAGTTCCATTTATGAAATGTGTTTTGCTATACAGGTACAGAATATACACAGATTGATTTCTAGCCTCTTTTTCTTTCTTTTTTTTAAACATTTGTATGGTAATGACAGAAAATAATTATATTCTTTAAAAAAAAAAAAAAAATTAAAAAATATTATTTTTGCAATACATATTTTATCTTCTTAAGTGCTAGAAACAACAAAGAATTAAATAGTGACTCAAGTACCCCAAAAACGTTATATTTGCAGTAGGTACATTTATGCAAAAGGCAAGATTAGATTCTCACTTGATTACAGCACTGGGTTAACTTATAAATAGGATTATTTCAGGTTTTCCTCTGCGTAGAGAACGTGTATATTTCATAGAAACAGTAAAAAAACAAAAAATAAACAGTCTGCAGGACAAACAGAGGCATGAATGACGAGCACTGATATTGCAAGTGTGTTTTATGGCACATTATGATTCAGACTGATACGCTGTGTCATGTTTAACTGCATCATTTAACCAAAATAAACGTTAAAAAAAAGAAGTCACAGTACAATCAGGAACCTTAATGAAATGTGAGCTTTCCCAGAAACTTTCCTTTGGCCTTTTTTGATCTCACTAGAACCTTTTCTAGATATTTCTAAGAGCATGCCTCATAGAGGAATCTTGGTACGTGGCGGCACAAAAAAAACAACTATTTTTACAAGTTTTTTCTTTCTTTTTTCCCGCCCTCAAAAGAGAGGTCGAGCGCCGTCAGCTGATCCGAGACGCGTGCTGCACCCTGCAGTCGGACCAGAATCTGTGCGGGACGCCGGCGTGTTTCTCGGGTTAAGGCTCTCGTGCTGCTCGTCTCGTGCAGGTAGGCCACAACGGACAGAAATGCAACGCATCAAGCAAATTCTGTATATTTACAGGTAACCAGTGTCAGCTTTGCATTCACATTTCCATGCATTTGTGTTTGTTTATAGCTTCTTTTTTTCTCCTTAGAGAAACGTGTGGGTCACAGACGACTAGAAAGACCCATTTCCCTGCTCTTAACGTGTGTGTGTGTGCGTGTGCGTGTGCGTGTGCGTGTGCGTGTGCGTGTGTGTGTGTGTGTGTGTGTGAGAGCGTGTGTGTGTGTGTGTGTGTGTGTGAGAAGTTGTCGTTTTGGTATAGCTACGTCCATAGAACCTATTTTCGTTGGTGGTGGAAGTTTTAGAGACAGTGTTCATGTGCGCACATTTACAAAATGTATACAAGCAGATGTCTGAGAATGAAAAGTGGACTTTTGTCAGGAAAAATCTCAAATCACTAGAGCTTGAAAAATTAAAACGTCTAGATTTTGTTGATGAAATCTGGAAAAAGAAAAAGAATTTAAAAAAAAAAAATACAAAAAGGACTGACATTACTTTTTCATAACAGCAGACGGTCTTCAAATAGATGCCAAAACCCAAAACCAGCCTGATTCTAGTCTGCGCCAAACAACCTCCATCCACATTTATAGAATCACTTTGTCTCCGAGTGTTGAGACGTCTGCGGCCACAGGAATGAACACGACACATTGTTTATCTAGAACGAAGAGGCCGTTTCAGTAGAAATCCACACAATCGAGGATGAAAACATTCGGTGCTCGGAGAGCAAAGTTAGAACAAGGCAACTGAGGGTTTCATCGATTGACTTTACTGATACGGTACCGCGTGTTTGGACTCATTGGCCCGGGGCTTCCTCGCCACGTTTAAGTACTGCTGCCCAGTGCGGAGGGACTGGCAGAGAGCTGGGGGGGGGCCAAGGCCCTGGTCTCGTCCTCGTGAGCCTGACCTCGGAAGTGTCCTGAGGGGAAAAAGCGGTCCTGAGCCTCGCGGCGCTCCTCTGTCCGCAGCCCTGCGTCCGCCGCCGCGGCGACGGGTAACAGGCTGCTCCGGGCCTCGGCCCCCGAACCCGCCTCGCAGTCCGTGTCCTCGGGGATTATGGGTATCCTCTGGCTGAGTTCGCAGCAGGCCTGTGGCGAGCAGACTTCCGAGTCCGGGTGCGCGTACTGCACGTTGACGGCGTAGTCCTCGCCGTAGTGCCCCGCCGCCGCCGCCGCCGCTGCTGCCGCCGCGGCCCGGTGGACCTTCATCTCCTTGTAGAAGCAGCAGGGGAGGCCTTCATAGCTCACCTGCTCGGAGGCGGGACACAAGTGCTCGGGGGCAAAGTAGTTCTTGGGGGCGGGGCTGTGAAAGTCCCCGCCCCTGCGGCAGCGCCCCGAGGCCGCAGGCTCGCCTTGGTCCAGGTCCACCACCTCGAAGCAGCAGCTGCAGGCCGTGGCCCCGAGTTCCCCCGCCTCCTCGTGCCCGCCCTTGGCCCTGCCGGCGGTGGCGGCGGCCTCGGGGGCCCCGGGGCCCCCGGCTGAGGTAGTGCTGGTGTTGCTGTTCTCCCTGGGTTCCAGTGACGAGCGACTGCTGTAGTTGGGCTCCAGGCTGCAGCTGGAGAGGTGGTCCCCCGAGTTGTACCCCGACACCCCCGCCGGGAGCTGCATGCAGGCGAGGGACGAGTCCTCCGCGGGGGCCCCCGCCTCCCCCCGGCAGGGGCTCCGGCTCCGGTACACGTAGGGGTCGTAGTCGCTGCTCAGCGAGCTGCGGAAGGTGGAGCAGCTGCCGTACACGCCCTGGTTGCTCACCTCCGTGCAGTCCAGCATGGAGTCGCTGGACGAGCAGTGGCAGGGGCCCGACGAGCTGCTGCTGCTGTCGCTGCCGGGGCCGTCGGCCAGGTAGCCGCTGCACACCGAGCGGTGGCCGTGGTAGCAGCTCAGGCCCGAGGCGCTGCCGCTCTCCGCCGCCCTGGACGCCGCCGCCGCCGCCGGCGCCATGTTCACCACCGCCGGGTAGATCAGTCCCGGCTGGAAGGCCCGGCTGTGGTGGCCCTTGTGGAGCCCCCCCCCGGCCAGCCCCGGGCCGCCCTCGGCCTGCTGGGGGAAGGACAGCCCCTGGAAGTAGTAGTGCTGGTACATGGTCTCGTACTGGGAGAAGCAGGCCGCCCGCGAGAAGCTGCGCCCGTGGAACTTGGGTCGCTTGAAGGCGGCGTGGTGCGGCTGCGCCGGGTAGGGGGGGGGTCCACGGTGCTCCAGCCCGCAGTGGTGGGGGCTGAGCGAGTGCTCCAGGTGCAGGGTGGGGTGGTAAGTCCGCAGGAACGCCGACGCCGACTGCGGCGGGTACAGACCCGGAGGGTCCGGGTGCTGGTCCACGGTGAGAACCGTGATGGGGTTGCCGTGGGGATCCATGCTGGTCCTGGTCGGGTACGCCGTCACCTGGCCGGCCCGGTGCACCCGGCCGGGGTAGTGGACGGGGAGCACCACCCGCTGCCGGCTGTGCACCGCCGCAGCAGGGTCCATGCACGCCGGGCCCGGGTTTCCTTTCTTTTGCTCTGCATCAAAACAAAATTAAAAATGAATTCAAACATCTTTGCTGCTTCTAATAATAATAATAATAATAAATTGTATTTATAGAGCGCATTTTCACCTGACGAACAAGTCTCAAAGCGCTTACAATAAAGATTAGAAAAAAAAAAAAAAAGAAAAATAGAAAATAAAAAGAAAAGAGAAATAAAAATAAAAAAAAAATAAAATAAAATAAAAAAAAGCTAAATTAGCAAAAAAAAAAAAGCACAAGGACGTTCTAAAAGACCAGGACATCAGGGATAGGCTTTCTTAAAAAATAACGTTCTAGGCCTGTGTTGACAAAATCGATTTTCCGATTCTAAATCGATTCTCATATTAATTCCTAAAAATCGATTCTTATGTCTAAAGATCGATTTTTTTTTTTTTTTTTTTTTTTTTCCCATCATTTTTCGCCAGGTGAACTTTAATCCCAGTAGTCGGACACAGTTTGTCATGACACTTCTGAAAAATGCCAGGTGCTTCATGGCAATATGTGTGTGTGGTGACAGAATAAATTAGATAAGCTAAAATGATTTGTTTACTGCATGAACTGTTGCAATTTCTTTCTTTTTTGCACTTTAAATGGATATTGAAAGGCCTGTTTGAGTTATTTATATCTTAGTTATTTCACAATAATTATTGTGAAATTATTATTTCACTAGTTATTTTACAGTCATATAATTCAGGCAACAGCTCAAAAAACATTTTAAATAACACTAAGCCAAATCAATATCGAATCGGATCGAATCGCGATAATCGATTCTGAATATTAAGAATCGAAATCGAATCGATTCTTGACATTTGAATCGATACCCAGCCCTAGCTGCTACGTACCGATGATGTTGTGTCTGCAGTGGGGGCAGGTGTGATGCTGCAGCAGCCAGGGGTCCACGCACTTCTTGTGAAATCTGTGAGCACAAGGGATCACCCGCAGCTCCTGGTGGGGAAAACACATCGATAGCTCATTATTTTCATGAATGTAAAAGCTACAGGTATCAATAAATATGATCAGGTTCATCAAACCGACTTTAAATAATAAGTCGTCATTTAAATAAACACTGCAACAAGGCTCCTCATTTCACGCGTAGGTGCGACAGATGTCCACAAGGGGGCAGCAAAGTCAAGTCCGGAGCTCATTCCAGCTCAAAACTCCAGACACCACGGTGACATTAATGGCACTTTTCCACTAGTACCTACTCGGATTCCTCATCCAGCTCGCTCAGCTTCACCCTCTATTCTGACCTCTTCTGTAAAGTGGATGTTGGGTTATGGCACTTTTCCACTAGCACCTACTCGGCTCTAATCATCTCATCTCAGCTCCACTTGGCCTGGTTTCTTTTCCATAACAATTCAACACCTGGAGCAAAAGTAGGCGGGTTAGAGTGAAGCTGCTGTGACGTATTTGATTGTGTGATCTAAACGAAGAAGACAACAATACTAAAGATGTACAACATGGAGGAGATGATATATGTGCTGCTGGGTCTGTGGCTTGTGTTCAATATCAAGTTAAAAATGAGAGTGAGAGAAGCTTCAAGCGGCAACGCTTTTTAATTTTTTTTGTTTGTCTCAGCGCTGCTAAATAATCAGCTGGAAGCCGCGAGCAGCTATGAAGTGACAGAGCTCCTGGTAGATCTGGTCGTTCCTTATCGCCCGTCTAGATCCCTTTTTAATTCTCTCCTCAGCACCAGGTTTATGAACATCTGCACCTCAGAGTTGGATCATGAAACAGACTTTTGTGCTGCCATTGCTGATCGAATAAAATGAACAAGAAGCCGCCGCCAGAGTCGCTCTTTCGCTGATGTCACATCCTGACTCAGACGACTGACTCCCAACCCCCTCGACCAATCAGTGGCCTGTAGTGTGATGACGTCAGATACAGCCCGACTCAGCCGCTTAGAACCTCGGCAGAGTAGTTACAGAAAAAGTATCTACTCGGCACGTTAGCCCCCTAGTGGAAAATCACCAAACCGAGTGGAGGCGAGCCGAGTAGGTACTAGTGGAAAAGTGCCACAAGACTCCTGTGTCTCAATGCGTCTTATTTCTCATTTCCTGGAGCAAAACAACAAGCTCACACCTGAAGACTGACGTAACAAGAAGGAAAGATTCTGCATCCAGACGGAGAATTTGAAATAAGGAATTTGAAAAACACAAAAGCCGGAGCGCTGATGCGATGTTTTCAAGCGGGAAGTCCTTCAGCGACACAAATACTCTGTTGCTCTGTGGCTTAACGTGACTCATCTTCAGGCTCTTTCCCACTGAAGCTTTTGTTGCTCGGTTCACTGCTCAAAAATCGCTTTGATGCCATTCAGCCTTTTATATCGCCACTTCCTCTGTGGCGCCGTGCTTTTTGTGTGTGTGTGTGTGTGTGTGTGTGTGTGTGTGTGTGTGTGTTCTTCCCCTCTTTACCAAACAGACACACAGCCACAAACTGAGAAAACACACACCAGGGCGCTCGGTCCCCGCAGCATCCATGAACGAGGATGAGACACGCAGTTACAGTAAATCCTCAAAGATGGGGCAGCGTGTTTTGCCGGTGACGCTGTTGCGGATTAAAGACGGCCACGCCAGGAAAACAGGAAGCGTAATCACCACCCAGCGTGCTCTGGGTGCCCCTTATCTTCCAGGTGCTCTGAAAGGCTCAGCAAACATCTGACACAGCGGCGGAAAGACCGCCGCGGCAGACCGCGGGCCTGCGGTCCCCGAGCACATCAGGGGACTTCCATGCCATTGTGTTTCATGTCTGAACCACGGAGACGCTGCGCTTTGGTGACCACAGACCCGGAGTCACCAGGTTTGACGCGCACGTGAGCCACGTGCGCTCACAGTGAAGCCCCGTCAGAGCGTTTGTGTGAACCCGAAAGGTTCGAGTGTGGCGTGTCCGCCTACCTCTCCGTCGATGTAGCGCTCCAGGCAGATGGCGCAGTCGGAGGTGGAGCTGCTGCTCAGAGAGTCCGAGGCGCCGCAGCTGCTCTCCCGCTGGCTCTTCCCTTTGGCCTTGAACTTCCTCGTCTCCATCTTCTCCAGCGCTTGGATGGCCATCCTGTTCATGGAGCTCTGCGGAGGGCGAGAAGAGGCGGGGCAGCGGTCAGAGGGGCCGCCGGCTAGACGCGGAGTTCTCCAGACCGGTCTTGGTCTCAAAAGCACTTTTTTGTGGTCTGGGTCTCGCCAGGACTCGGTCTGGGATAACTGAGATGCCGTTGCCACACCAAGGTGATCTGGTGATCAGCAGTTCTTCCTCTTGTTAATGTACAGTTTTGTAAACTATTTGATTTAATGTTTTGGTGCATCTGTATGTGTGTCTGTATTTAATTACAGTTATGTGTTTATAACGGCCTTGTTTGAATAAATATATGAATAATATTTGCATATCGTTATTGATTTAATATTTTAAATTCAGGTTTCATCTCCAAATTGAGTCCAATTTAAATCAGTAACATTTACTAGGAGGGGGGTGTTGGAGGCTGGTTATTCTGTTAGAGGACTTTGGGACTAGTTAGTAGTCGTGTCAATCCTTAAAAGCACTGGAGTCAATCCTCCAGTAGTGTAGAAATAGCAGTAGTGCAGTTGCCACACATCTTTTTATATATAATATATATTCTTATATATAAGAATGTACAGGATGCATGGTACATGTCATAAAAATAAAATACAAACTCACAAATTCAGTTCATTGAACATACAAAACTTAAATATTCTACGGTACACTTCCTGATAGTTTGCATCATATCCAGTGCTATTTTCTCCATCTTACCACCCCCCACCCACAACCTCTCCCCACCCACACAAATACATCCATATACAAAAAACCAACACAGTAACAAAACACATCAAGACAACAAATAACACAAACACATACCGCCCCACACACTACAAGTCTAGCACCGGCACGTCAGACAGGCAGCTTTTAACTAAGAAGCTCTGCGGGACTTAGGGCTTGTTTCTGGCAGCCTGTTTCAATTTTTGTTTTAGTCTAGTCTTTGGGCCAAGCTATCATTTTAGTTTTTATTAGTTTTAGTCACGTTCATTCTCCTTTTAGTTGTGTCAAGTTTCAGCCGACTAAAAGTCTGAGCATTTTAGTCTTATTTTAGTCAGAATTGTCCAGGACCATTTTAGTCTCGTTTTAGTCAAAGATTGTATTTAGCCAAACCCATTTTACAATTCAAACAAGGTTATCATATTATTATATTATTGTTACCTTATAGACTCAAGAATACATTCATTCCAGATACAGAAGACTCTAATTTAAATTTACCACATATTTATTTTTCCACATTTCTCCCCGTCTTTTTCTTTTTCGACGACACATTGGGTTCTCTTTTCCACGTCTATGTAGGAAAGTGTATCCAAAGATGGTCTCTTCTTCTTCTCCCAGCCCCAGAGAAGATCCCCGCGTGGCCGGCCATCGGTCCCTTTCTCTATTTAACTTTGTTTTTAATTGACGTGAACCTAGAGCTCTGCGTTAACGGCATCAGCCTCTAACCTGCAGCTGCATCTTCTAGATCTGATTCCCCGCTGCAGCGACTGGGATTGAGGACGTGACATCACCCAGCAGCAGAACTAAACCAGAGGAAACTACTTAAAACATGGATATTAAGGATCTTTGTTACAACATTTCATCTCATTTTGGTCAACTAAAATGAAAATTAGTTTTTATTTTATAATCTACATTTTAGTCTCGTTTTTATTCGTCTATGATATTGCATTATATATTTAGTTACCGTTGTCGTCACATGACCAGCATTTTCGTTGCGTCTCGTCTCATTTTCCTCAGGTGATAAAGGTTCGTTGACGACGATATTTAGTCATAATTTTCATTGAGGAAAGCAACTTCATTTCCAACACTCCCCCCCGCCCCCCAGGGATGAGTGTGTGTGTCCAGACACCGACCTGGCTTCTCCGTTGCTTGAGTTTGATCTTGATGAGCAGGATGAGGCAAACCAGCGACACCACGACAAAGAAAGCCAGGAAGATGCCCATGTCGAAATACTCTGTGGGCTGCTGCGGAAGAAAACACATCCACGTGTAACTCCTTTTATTCACTCACTTTTCGGAGATTAAATTATAGTTCTGCTCTTTAATCTGTGTAACTTCTGGGATGGCCTTCTGTCACCTTCATAAAACAGCCTAAATCAAGAACCTTCGGCCTCAAAGTGAAGCTGGAAACTTGTTTATGCAGGAAGGACTGAAATGTGGCGAACGCTCGGAGAAGCATCCCGCCGCAGTTTTAACGAGGACCAACAGGAAAACATAATTTTCCTCCAAACAGTCTCTTCGCTGGCTTCATTTAAACCCCGAGCAGAACTAAACCTTCAGGGCCTCTCTCCATCAAACTCTCCATTGGTCCCGGAGCGAGCCGAGCCCGTCTGCAGAGCTGGTCTCAGACCTGTGGAGACCCAGGCCCAGTAGGAGAACATGTGGCATTCACCAACTCACAACAACAGAACCGAGGTCCTTCCTTTGCTGGTGTTCTGCCATTTTTTGCTGCTTTGCCAAAAAATGCTACCTAATGTTTTTCTACCTTTGCAGAGCTACAATTTTACTCTGTTTTGCTCCCTAAACCACTTCCTTTTCCCCCAAAGTGGTCCTTGTTGCTTGCCAGGCCGTCATTGTAAATAAGAATGTGTTCTTAATAGGAATGGGCGATATTTTACCGTTCACGATATACCGTCAAAAAAATTCCTCACGATAAGAATTTATCATTTCGTGGTAAAAACGATAAATTCCCGTTGATGATGTTTTTGTGTAAAGCTGATTTATGGTTCTGTGTTAAATCCACGCACAACGTACGTGAAGGAAGGAAGGAAGGAAGGAAGGAAGGAAGGAAGGAAGGAAGGAAGGAAGGAATGGAGAAAAGAGGAAGGGAAGAAGGAAGGAAGGAAGGAAGGAAATGAGCCTGAAAGAAGAAGAGGAGAAGAAAGAAAGAAAGAAAGAAAGAAAGAAAGAAAGAAAGAAAGAAAGAAAGAAAGAAAGAAAGAAAGAAAGAAAGAAAGAAAGAAAGAAAGAAAGAAAGAAAGAAAGAAAGAAAGAAAGAAAGAAAGAAAGAAAGAAAGAAAGAAAGAAAGAAAGAAAGAAAGAAAGAAAGGATAAATTCCCGTTGATGACGTTTTTGTGTAACAAACATGGCGGATCTGAGAGCGAGATAGATTTATAGTTGAAAAGGTGGAGTTGAATTGTTATTTTCTTTTATCGTCATTTTTATCGTTATCGGGATAAATGCCAAAAATTATCGTGATACATTTTTTAGTCCATACCGCCCATCCCTAGTTCTTAATGACCTGCCGGGTTAAATAAAGGCCAATGACTGAATGAATATCAAATAAAGCAATAGAATTGGGTTTTTTTTCTCTTTATCGCATAATGTTCACAAAGTGTAATGCAATTCATGTCATGGGTAAGTGTATTTTGAAGGATCAAATACTCAACATCCCATATTATCAATTTTACATCGTGCAAGAAATGATTGGTGTGGCAATCAAACTTCGACTGTGCGCATGTGCAGAACCACAAAGTAGCATTTCTCTGCAGGTAGCAGAAATTGGCAGAACACCGGCCCACTTTTCAGCCGACACAACAAGTTCCCTTAAAAAGGACCACGGGTGAAAACACCCTCAGCTCTCCAGAGAGGTCCCACTTTGTCAAGAGAGCTGGCGTATAGACGGAAACAAAGCTAATTAACGGCTGGTTCGTTAGTGAACCCCTACAGTCCCCGTAAGGACCTCAGGACTAAGTTCTGGTTCCACGAGGGTCCGGAGGTAAAACCGTCCCTCGTAGAACCAGCCCCCGGACGGCCTTCTCCTCCTTTCTCTTTACAGTAAAAATCACAGTTAGTGCCGGCTCAGCTGACCCATGATGCACTGGGGCATGCCCCCCCTCTACGGTAAATATCACCTCATCAGCTCGTTCATTCACCATTTAGTGAATTACAACGAATATGACTGAATTTAATGGGTTAATTTCTGCACTTTTGTGCCGCTGTTGTGAGAAAAGTAACTTAAACAATCTGAATTGAACGTATCTTTACGTTTAAACTTCTCTGAGACTGCGTTTGAGAGGCGGGGGTGCAGAATAATAAGCTACACCTCAAACAGAAACTTCCCGCCATCATTTCATTCTTCTCTCCTATCAGACCATCCTCTCTCCGGGGATTTCACTCTGTCAAGTCCTTGGACCTCAAGTGTGCGGGTCTCTTATCAAATGTAGGAGCAGACAAGCAGCTCTTTGACGGGACGATATTAAATCTGACGGTGCTGTGAGGAAGACCCGGGCCTCGGGGCAGCGAGGAGCGCCGGAGAGAGGCCCGGGCGGGTTTCCCACCGTGAAAGCCTCGCGTTCACCGTTCTTCCTCCCAACCCACATTGGGCGGGCTTCCGACCCGACGGGCCACGCGAAGGCATGGGGCTCTGGCGCCGGAGCTTACCCGGGGGGGGCGGTGTTGTATCCGGGCGCGGGCCACTTTCTGCTTGTTGACGATGTTCATCAGCTTGACGGCGTCGTTGCCCTTCACGTAGACCACCGGCCGCTTCAGGGGGTCCTCGGCCAACTGGTTGAGCTGGGGGGGAGACACACGGCAGGTTAGAGTCACTACATGTGAAGTACTAGCTGCTACAACACGTTCAGATCAGCACGCGTGGTCACGAACCGGGGGGGGGGGAGGGGGCGCGTGTTGGGACTCTTTACAAGGAACCAGCTGAGAGGGGCGGGATGGATGGATGGATGGATGGATGGATGGATTTTGGATGGATGGATGGATTTTGGATGGATGGATGGATGGATGGATTTTGGATGGATGGATGGATGGATGGATGGATTTTGGATGGATGGATGGATGGATGGATTTTGGATGGATGGATGGATGGATGGATGGATGGATTTTGGATGGATGGATGGATGGATGGATGGATGGATGATGGATGGATGAACAGCATAAATAACCGTTCTTCTGCAGAAGCTTCATGATCAACATCAGCAGCTCAGACATCGCAGGTGAAACTTGAACCACGAAAGCTAAAAAAGTAGCTCAGATTAGACCAGTCTGAAGTCTCTCCTCCCACTTCATGAGCACAAACCCCACCCCTTGCAGCTGATTGGCTGGAGAAATGTTGGCTTTTATTAGGGGGAGGTTAAACTCACTTACCCTACATTTAAATTCTAGCGCTCCGAGTTTTTAACTCATTTGCATGCAACATTTGAACGCTCAATTACGGGTGGAGTTGATCTGGGCTCTATAAACAAGGGGGTGCTAAGAATCTGCCAGCCATTCCTCCGAGTGAGACAGAAACACATGTGCCATCCCTTCCTGTTAAAAAGGTTGTAACGGCAGAAGAAGTGGGCGTGTTGCCCCCGATCTGAACTCCCTGCTCCGGCGACGTCGAGCTCGGCCTTTAACATCAGACGTGCGTGAAGCGCCTGAGACGGAGCGAGGTGTGTGAGACGGTTCATTACAGAGGATTAAGCAAACATTTAGGCGCCACCACCCCTACGTGAACTGTGAGCACAAAAAAAAAAAAAAAAAAGGAGGTATAAACTGCTTTTTTCTCCTCCTCCTCCTCCCGGCTGGGAACACTGACCTATAGAAGCGCAACATACGGAAAGTGTGGTCCAAGACAGAACAGGAGACGGCTACTGAACACCATGTTCTGGGCTTTTCAGTCCGTTCACACACTCCGGCGCGTCGCTGCCTCTCTGTTCTTCCCTCGTCTGCCGCTTGGAATCTGTAATTTGAAAAGCCCAAGGGAAATGCCGGGGATATTCAAGTTGCTATTTCTTGTGCTGCTGTCATGTTCCCCAGAGAAATGCTGCAAGTTCTACTTTCAACAAAAAAAAAAAAAACTTTTGATCTCTTGGCCTCGGCTCGGGCGAGCTTCAACAAATGACTCAGGAGCCCGGCTACAGGAGCCACCGCCAAAAACACAGATTGCATCACTCCTCCTGAAGCGAACCCCGAGCCCCACTTGGCCTCAGACTCCAGCAGAAGTTTAGGGAGAATACAGGTCAAGTACATTAACTTTATTAAACGTTAAACTAATTTTGGCCCCTCGGCCCCCGCGGCTGCCGTCTCTGCCGATCGGGCCGCTCTTACTGGAAAAGCCTCTCAGGGGAATTTAACACAGCCGCCAAGCGCTGCCTTTCATGTGGTCTCAGCGCAATCCCTTTTATCTCCCTGCTACGCACTTTACGACCCGGCAGCACAGAAGAGGAGGCACGGAGAGATGAAGAGGGGGGGTGGAGAAAAGAAAACCCTGCAAGTCCAGGCCTGGGGTGGCGAAGATGAATACCACAGGAGAATTCTTGCGACAAAGGCGTTCATCGCAGCTTTATTCCCCTCAAGAACGGAGGAAGGAGAGTGTGTAGATGTGTGTGTGTGTGACGAAGGATGACTTTTCATACTGTAGCCTACTCCCGCTCTCTCAAATGTCCTCTCAGGAGGTGAGGTAATGAGCACTACCTGCGCAATTATGAGCTCAACAGAGTTGGGTCGAGGTCCAGTGAAAGCTGAACCGAGATATCCGTTTTCGGTCCTCGCAGAGTGCCCAAAGTTGGGGAGCTGAAAGGGCCGAAATGGTTGAATGATCTGCGTGCTTTTGAACAGAACTAAAGATAGAAAGATCATTGTACGTACAAGCAGCACACAGAGCCAGTCAGAAGGCCGGGGCATGCTGCAGAGCCTCATCCAGGGACGAAAGGCTCGGCATCTGTCACGGACTGACTGAGACAGATCGTATAGCGTGTAAAAGCAAAGGTGCCTACAAACCTGATCAATAGCATCCGGATTCTCAGACACATCAAAGATGACGGCTGTGGCTCCCCGCTGCACCGCTCTCTTCGCCTGCCAACACAGAACACAGTAATGAAAACTCAGCAGCAACACAGAAAAATAAAAAAAACTATCCAGGGAATACAGCATCCCCCTGAACTTCAGCTCACGGCCACTAGAGGGAGTTCTCTCCCTGAGAGTAACCTTCAGGCAAACGCCAGAAAACAAAAACAGGGGGGGGGGGGCGTAAACAAGCTGGTGATTACATTTGCTGGGATACACATGTGGCCGCGCTGTCCGCCCCTCTAAAGCCCCCCATGATGTCATGGCCTGTGCATCTGCATCACATTTAGGTCCAGAAGTGTGACGGGAACCGAGACGGTTTCATCCGTGTGTCAGGAGCTGAGAGGCGCAATTCAATTCACATTCCACTGTGTCATGCATTCAGACAAGTTGAATAAACTTATTAAGGATTTACAGCTGTTTAAAAAAAAAAAAAAAAAAAAAAAAGGAAGAAAAAGGAAAAGTGAGCTTCTTTCATCTGAGTCGCGAAAGTCACAGCGAGGAGGCCTTTTGAAGAGTTTTCTGCTACAGGCGAGAGATAAAGGAAATGCTTGCATCTGCAGAACCCAAAGTATCTCCTCGCAGAATCCAAATTGGCTTCCCCCTCGTCTGGGAAAAAAAAAACAGAAAAAAAGTTTCTTTATCTCCACCCCTGCCTTCACCAACAAGCCATTCTCACCCTGCTTGAAGTCTCACTGCCCCATTTAGAGGTTTTGATGTCTGCACCGCATGATCTAAGAGAGCGGCTGGGATCATATCCTGGTATTATCAAGTGCCCTTGGGTTCCTGCCAGCACTCTTCATAACTGGAGGGAAGGAGAGGGCGGGGGGGGATCAAAGACACAATGTACATGGCTGTGACTGCTGCTGGACGGTGTCCCCGCGCCGGCCTGCAGGCCAGGACGGAGGGAGGCTGCATCAGCGCTGGAGATCCAGCTGCACCATCTGTTAGGACGCGGCCAACTTTTCTGCGCTTTAACACAATTAAAACGTTTCAAGTTCAACTTGCAGCTGCGCTCCGTGTCGAATACAACCGTGGCATCACAACAAGGCTCGAGTCAGCTCGTTTGATGTGAAACCTCGCTGGAAAGCTGGAGTTATGTTCAGACCTGGCCGACGCCACAACGTTGAGATCTCTGGGGTCAATTCATTATATTAAAATGTATTGTTTTACTACTATTTGCATCACAGATCTGCTGACTGCACGGGTCTAAATGAGGGTAACCGTAAACAAAAGACTGTTTGGGGTGTGATGCACGTGTCAATTAAAAAAGAAAGACCCCGGGTGTTGAGATAAGGGAGGAGATGTGGGACGACATCTGGGATAATGCAAAACAAATAACTGTCTGTAACAGCACAAGAGCGATGCAATTAAAGATTCTGCACAGAGCACATGTTGCCCCCAACCGTCTCTCCGAATATAGAAAAGATGTCTCTCCAGTTTGTCTTAAATGTAAGACAGAAATTGGTGATCTTACTCACTATTATTGGTCCTGTGTAAAAATACAGAAATATTGAAATTATATCTTGTTGGAAATACAGAAGGTGCTGAACAAAAAGCTGGAACTCCACCCGGTTTCCCTTCTTCTGGGTCTTTCAAATGATCGTGTTACTGATGTATATCAGAAAAGACTATATAAGTCCTGACTTTTTGTGCACCCTCAGTGTCGGGATGAAACAGGACAATAATGGAATACAAACCTCTGGACCTTCTCACTTGTCTTCTGTACTCCAAATCTAATGCCTTCCAAAGAACATGGAAACCATTTTCTTGATTATATTAATGTAAAAGTTTCAGCTATACTGATGAGAACATTTGTATAAAAACCAGTATTAATTACTTTTATTTATCCATCTTTTCTTCCCCTTGTGTAGCTTCCACAGTGTTGCACTCTAGGTTGCATAATGTACCTGTCATATTCACCCAGAACTGATTTGTTTGGGTTCCTGTGTGGCTATTCCCAGCTTGTTGTTGTTGTAGTTGTTGCTGTTTTGTCTGGTCCTGTCTTTTGTATGTTCTGAACACTTCAACAGCTACAAAAGCAAAATTGGATTACTGTTTTGAGATTGCAAAAAAATAAATAATCAGAAGATCCGTCCGGCTTCCAGCCACATCGTCTTTCACAAACACACAGGACGTGAGTGTCATTTGAAATCTCCAGATGGATTTGACTTTTCCACCTGTTAAATTTGGCTATCACTCCACATGCTGTCTATCCGTGAATGTTTCTGCCAGCCAAGTATGCAGAGAAGAAGAGAAAGTCACGTCCAAGAATCCAAATTGGTATATTGTGTTTTACAACTGTTTTATTAACTCTCAGAAGTTGGACAGACAACCTCAAAGTCCGAAAATCCATAGTTTAAAAAGGCAAATTCTTTAAGAGATGCAACTTGGCCATCCGTTACTATTCCCTCCGTTGGTTGTGTGAGTTTGTGGAGCATAAATCTAAAGTCATTATATAAAAAAAACACCTTGTTTTCTGCAGCTTAAATGCTGTTCCACGAGCCGATTTCCTGAACTCTGGCATCAACTGATACATGCAGAATGGACTCCAAAGTTGTGCCATTATCTCAGTTTTTTTCTTTCTGCAGAGTGCTTGTATTATATTTTCCAATGTCTTGCAAGTTTTATAACCCTTTTGAAAGAGGTTAATAATTAAACTTGACTGTCCAAGAACTGGGAGGTGAAGTTTTAAAAGCGAACCTGGAAATCTTTTACCAGAATTCTGTTGTTTTTAGCAGTAAAGTAGCCAGGGACAGGAAAGGAGGTACTGTATGTGCACTCTTATGAATCAATAGCGGTCAATATTCAGACAAAATGTACGATAAATATTTGATTTTGCGGTGCAGTAACAGGAGATGCATGCTCAGACCGGCCACGGTGTCCTTCACTTCCCAAAGGAACCTGTGGTGAGACGACTGCTTCTTGGACAAGTTACAGCAGGAGGAAAAGGGAACGAGACCAACAACATCCCTTTGATGAAATGGGCCGTTATGCATCGCACCCTATCGAATTCAATTTGGAAGAGTAATTCAGCGAACAGCAGAATGTAAAGGCATCATGACTCTGGAGTTTATGAGCTATTTCTCAATTAGATTCCCCCCACTAGTTTAATACATAGACAAGATGTCTATAAATTTGGCTTTCAGGGCTCATTAAAGACTAATTAACCCTGTAAACTGATTCCATCTTCCCCTGCAGTGAATGAAAGCCTTCTCAAACGCTGTAACATTAACATTTCAGGTTTCTCGCACCGACACTGCTCTTTCCGTCCTCCTCCCCGAACACGCACTTTTGTACTTGGGAAGTTCAAAAAGCAAGCAGAGAGAAATCTCAGCCCGGCTTTTCCCTCTCACCCAGTTTTTCTCTCAGCTCCACGCAGCCAGGCTCCGGCCCCCCCTGTTTAAGTCTGCTCCTTTGATGTTAGCTCTCCCAGTTAATAATTAATAGCTCTTGGTAAGACGCTTTGAAAAGAAAGAGATCTCCCTCCTGAAGAATCTCCACCCGGGCAGGCCTGCGCTGCAGTGCAGGGACTTGCCTGATAACAAAAAAAAGCACATCCGCAGGCAAACTGACACATCCCTCCTGAAATCTGATCCAAAAAAAAAAGAAACCTACCACCTCAGACACCAATGAAAGGATATATGTTGGTAAAACATTGATAAAGTTAGAAAAGAGGTCCTGCATAAGGCCTCTTTTTCCAATCTTTCAAAAAAGGAGGAATATAATATAATATAATTTTTGAGAACCCACACCAGTTGGTAATTGTTAAAGATGAGATGAGAGAAAAAAAAAAAAAAAAAATGAGATGAAGACTTTTGTGTTTTTCTTCCATTTCATGGGAGGAATGTTGGGTGCCCAAACCGGGAGGTCGCAGGTTCGATCCCAGCCAAAACCACACGTGGAATGCGACGCTCTGCGACTCTGCTATATCAGTCTCTACTAAGGGGAAAGTACAAAAGAATGATGCTTACTTTGAAAGGATGAATGCATCATATTTATGGAGAAATGCCTACCTGTGTGGTTGGCTACGTTGAATGTCATGTAAAAAACAAAACTGGGCGACAAAAGCGCCACGTTGTCGCTTGTTCTCCATATGAAACACAGAACGAGCCCCCCTGGTGTTCAAAACGATGAACTACAGCTACTTAACGATTGGTAGGATTACACGAACTCTAACACGCCAAGTTGTTGCTGCCATGGGAGAAAATATTTATAGTAGTCTAATAACTTGTAGTCCTGAAAAAAATAAAATAAATAAATCACTTAAAGCAGCACAACGTAACTTTCAGCTTTTGTTGAGTTTGGCGGCTCCTTTGGACAAAATCGGTAGTGCTTTACCAGTAGTGTGGAAGAGTTCCTACCAGACCCCTCAGACCATGACAGAGGTGTCATTAAACCTTTTGTAAGTTGAATGTACCATCACAATGACTCTGGAAATATGATATTAAGGTGGAAAAGTTACATAGTGCTGCTTTAACTTTTAAAAACACAGTGGTTCCGAGCACCGAGCCCGATAGCACCGGAGGCTTACGGTCTACGTCATCATTGTTTACAAACAGAAAAATAAATGCTCTACTGCCCCTAGTGGACTGGAGGAAATCAAGATTTACCACCTAGTACTGCATTTAAGAATTACACTACAACACGCTTTCATACTGACATACTCGTAATTTCTAACCATTTATATTCATTACAAGATTCCAGGTGAGACTTGAGTACTTTTGGCCAGAAATGGACTCTTATGACTGTGGTCTGGAAATGTCACAAGAATGTTTTTATTTTAGTTTTATAAAAAGCACTATGAGTACTTTTCCCACCACATGAATTAAAACGTGGTGCGGTGTGATGTCATGCTTTATGTACATCCAGGACGAAATTGCACTTTCATTTGCAGGAGAGAGCATTGAGAGAGTGTCTGTGTTTAGGTTTTTGGGTATTATTTTAGACGACAAGCTGACATGGAAAAACCATATAGCATATGTAAAAGCCAAGGTGGCGAAGAGTATATATATTTTGAATAAGGTTAAGTTTATTTTGAATACTAACACACTAAGAACTCTGTATTGTACATTTATTTTGCCATATCTAAATTATTGTGTGGAAGTGTGGGGTAATACCTATGTAAGTAACATCTCTCCTCTGTTTGTGCTACAGAAAAGAGCAATGAGAGTCATTCACAGGGTAGGCTTCAGAGAACCATCAAACAGATTATTTATTTCGGCAGGTTTATTGAAAATAGTGGATATAGTTGAACTTCAAACTTTAAAAATAATGTTTAAAGCAAAAAAAAGATCATTACCAGAACAGTTACAAAATTTGTTCAGATTGGAGGATGAGGATAACAGACTTAAATTTGATTTCAAACATACTTTTGCAAGGCTAAACATAAAACAAATGTGTATTTCTGTTACAGGTGTAAAATTATGGCATAGACAAAGCAAGGAACTGAAAAGTTGCACAAGTTTGTATCAGCTTAAGAAAATGTTTAAAAAAGAAAAGATAAGTGCCTACAAAAAAGAAGAAGGAGAAAGAGAAAAAAAATAGATAGAAGAGTGGTATTTTTGTTTGTTTTCTTGTTATAAATATGTGATAGATAGATTGGTGTTCAGTAAGTCAACGTAATTGTATTAACAGAGAGGGGCAGGTATCATAAGTTTTCTTCTTCCTGCTCCTTTTCTTTCATGGTGATAATGTGTATTTCTTGGAATTTTGTACAACATTGTTAAGAAGATATACCATGAATGGAATAAATGAAATGAAATGTATCAGTTTATATTTCATTTTAAGGAATCTTGGATGACTTTGGACTCCCTGGCCATCGTTTGCGATAACTGCGACTGCAACTATATGAATTCAATTCAGCTTCATTTACAAAGCACCAAATCACGACAGATGTCACCTCAAGGCAATTCAAGAATAAACAATAGCACACATCAGCAACAATGAAACCCAGAGCTTCAGCAGACACACGAGGCTCAAGAAGGTAATAACAGAGGAGAAAGTGAGTTACTGAGCAAGACACCAAACAATGTCATGTTAGCTACTCAGCCTCCACGTCCACAGTTGGACCTGTCGCACTTAGGACTGAAAAGGCTCTTTTTGTGTCATTGTAAGTGGCAAGTAGTAGCAAGACAGGTAATCAATTACCTGATTACCAACGTACAGATCATTTGTTCCCATCTTGTGCTCTAGACTAGTTAATGATGGAAAAAGAAAGAGGTAAAAATCAATGTCCTTTCTCAGTTTCAAAAGCACAAATAACAGTTTGTAAGTAGGACTTTGTAAATTATGAACTTTGTACAGCAGTCGCCTGAACAATAAAGAAGAGTCACACATTTCTGGGGAAGATTAAAAGTAATAGGTAACAGGAAAAAGGGACAGCTATCATCTCAAAATCCTTCAAAAACAAGTTTATTTTCTTGTTGTTTTTTTTCCCTCCAAGCCTAAACATGATCCCTGTCCTTAGTCTGAGCGCTTGATCATTCATCCATGGTTAAAAATCAGCTGAACTCTCAACCTGAACTGTGTGCCAGAGGGTTGGTGTGTGTGTGTGTGTGTGTGTGTTGGGGGGGGGGGGGTGTTGCAGGTACTTCACAATACTGCTGGCTAAACAAACTTCCCGCTGGCTCTCTGGAGCATGAGAATTAGGGAACAATCTTCCCCGAGCGAACGCAAACCGCAGCAGAAACTACTGAGAACTCAGTCTAGACACGGAGGAAAATGAAAGCTATGTTTAGCATCCCTAAGTAAGCTTTCCAGCTTGTAAGATCTGAGGGAAAGACATTTTCACTCGTCTGGAAAGAGTCTTTTCTCAGCATAGCACTCAATCCATCATTTGCATGCGCGGAGCGTTCTCATATTTCACATGCTCCCAAAAACGATGCATGTGTAACTATAAATATGCACGTAAAGCCTCGCAGACACCAATCAGCGCGCTGCTGCACCTGCAGGACGCGGCGCGTGCACGAGCACCTCTTCCACATTGCTGCTTTCTTTTGCTCTGCTTTCCTCCCCCCTTTTCTCTCCTCCTCCTCCTCCTCCTCCTCCTCTTCATGCTTTCCTTTCCCTCTCTCTGTACTGCTATAATTAAGGCAATTAAGTCTTCAGAAGACTCCACTGCCATTATGCTGTAATTTCATGTTGCCTCCTGGCTTCACGGTTTATTAAAAGATAAAGGCATACTTCTCTCACATGGATTTTCTTATATGTGGTCACTCCCCCCTCCGTCCTCAGCCCCTATCAGAGCTGGCATGTGCGCCGGGGCATTATTTACATTCAGCTAAAATAAAGTCCAACTGTTCCACGTGGCTTTGCAGCGAGGACACGGCCTTTTACTCCTTTTCACTCTCGGCTATACGTGCTGCATCTTAGTTTCCAGGGGTTTTCATTTCAACAGGATTAGGTCATTAACCCTGTTCACAGGCAGCATTAGGCAGCATCTCCATCATCTCCTCCTGTTTGATGTTAACACCTCGCTGACAACCCGTCGATCTGTCATGACACGCTTTTTCATTTGGGCATAATTGCGTCGGCGGCGCGTCATTTAATCAACAGGTTTGACACTTGTTCTGCTGGATCTGCTGCCTCTGCCGTCCTGACAAGAGTCTGTTCTCACAGACCAAGCGGCTTTCTGCAAGTGTTTACGAAGGCACTTTGGGAACTCATAAAACTCTCTCTGTACAAAAAAAAAAAAAAAGACATATCATGCCTTTTTTTAAAGCTAGCACATGGGAGGGGTGGAAGAAGGGAAGAAGCAAAAATGAAACCATAAAAATACATGTGGGCTTGACAAGCTGAGCAGCGACACGTGGAGGTAAAGGTGTGATACAAAACTGAACTGACTGATGAAAATTATTCATGAGATCAAATATCACAAAAGCTGCACTTTTCAACATATTTTTGCAGCTCGTCTCAACTCCATCCCTCTCTTCAGTGGAGTATGCTTTATTTATTTATTTTAAATCACTATTACAGCTTTGCACTAGCCACTAAGAATATACAGTGAATACTACATATGTCCCCTTTAAGCATGCTAATCCACTGCTTTCCCCAAATCCCTTGCTCCTTAGATGTAGCTCCCTCCACTCCGGGTCATAAAACGTGGACACTTGTTGATGAGAAAGGGAGGTGGGGATGAGTGAAACCACACTCAGGACCGTTTGTTTCTTCTACATTTGAACACACCATTGCTTTTGCCAACCTTGTAAACTCTTTCCCCCCTTTAATATTTATGCTCTTGGGCCGCCACGGTGGCATTTAAAAAAAGTCCCTGGCACCATTTCTGAAGCTGTACTTCAATAATAATAATAATAATAATAAAAATAAAACACATAAAAGTCCACTGGCGTGTCATGACACCAGCGGGGGACCAGGACCGCCGAGCCTCCTCCAAAAACCACTTCAGCTGTCTTCCTTTATATAAACCCACAGTTTACGTTGTTTACACTACATAAACAGATGGGAGAGCATCACTGGAGGAACTCAGCGAGCGCCATCGATATTAAACATGCAAATAAGAGGAGAGGTCAAGACGCGAATGCTGAGCGAGGACTGCAGGGTCTGAGAGCTAGTGGGCCACGGCCGATTATCGAATTCGATATTCATAATTTTATTAATAATCGGTATCGGCCCCCCCCCCCAAAAAAAATCGAAAATAAATCATTTCGATTTTTTTTTTTTTTTTTTTTTTAAAGAAAAATTAAGAAATTTACTGAAATACTGCATTTTCTTTTTGTATTAAGAATGTTCAACATGCTCAAACTTAAGTAAACTTAAGTAAATATTTGCACTTAAAAAAACAACCTGTGTAGCCATTTTCACAACCTGTACTGTTTGGTTGTTTGCCATGTGTACTAGTTAGCTTACTGTTACTACCTCCAAGTAGGCACTTGCTGTGGTTTGGGTCTGGGAATTGGGAGTATTGTGCCTGACTGTTCTAAAATTGAGGCTGTTATTCCTCTTAATTTGTTATTTTTTATAGGCAGCTTTTTTATTTATGTAAAGAGAAAATTCACTTAATGTTATTTTTAATAACTGAAATGCTGCTTGTTTTGTTTGATGTTCCATAATTTGCACTTTTGATGTGTGAGCCGTGCGAAGTGAATATAGCTGTCCTTCCTAGTTAAAGCAATAAATTGCTCACCATTCATTTAAATGAATTCTTGTATTGAAATTTGTTTTCTCCCAAAAAGGTAAAAAAGGGTAATAATCGTATCGGCTGATATCGGCTATCGATCTTTTTGATTTCCCCCTAATCGGTGATCGAAATAATCGAAAAAAAGGCTGATCGGTCGGACACTAAACAAAATCAGCAGATGAAGCGTCTCCACAAATCAGATGCTCACAAGGCTGCAGTATTTATTCGCCTCCTTTTAGCAGCCGTTCAAGGCCACGTTCCTGTCCGATGGCGATTCTTAGGCAGAGGTTTGGCCTCTAACTGTTAGACATCTGACTGTTTTCAACTGCTTCATCAGCCTTTTTTTCTGCTTTTTTCTTCAAGTGTAGCTGTTGCGGCTTCCCTGATTGCACACACACACACACACACACACACACACACACACACACACACACACACACACACACACACACACACACACACACACACACACACACACACACACACACACACACACACACACACACACACACACACACACACACACACACACACACACACACACACACACACACACACACACACACACACACACACGCACACACGCACACACACGTGTATTGCATACTTTCTAGTGAGCCTTAAATCTAAAAGAGGAAGCACATTGTTCCCCTCGTAAAAGAATGGTCAAACCCACGTCTGTCCCTCATCCATCACTCAGACGTGCATGTGATCAGAAAGACCCAGCAAGGTCGACGGTGAGATACAGTGCAGACGCAGATCTAAACACAACAGCAGTGCACGTGTCCACACGGACTCCGAGACAGCTAACCGCCCAAGTCCCAAGTTTAACAACACAAATGTAACAGCACGGTTGTTGTCGGCTCCAGAAATACACGGCCTTATGTCAACAACATGCTGTCAATCATAGAATAATGTCTGAAGCTCGTGCATATACAGCATCGTGTTGAGCAGCTGGACGGGACGATCAGGACGGCAGCGGAGCGTCAGGTGCAGTAGATGCTTTAACCGTTCTCCCTGCAACTAGTGACTGCAGGTAAAAAGCACTGGGGGGGGGGGGGGGGGGGGGGGGGCTTTGGACAATAATAGACTATGAAATTCCTCTGAACAGCTCATTTGCATATCAGTCATTTACAGAGTTGGGTAGTAACGAGTTACATTTACTTGAGTAAGTTTTGGAAAAATGTTGTACTTTTAGGAGTAGTTTTGAATCACTATACTTTACACTTTTACTTGAGTAGATTTGTGAAGGAGAAACTGTTACTCTTACTCCGCTACATTAGGCTACGTTGAGCTGTTACTTTTCTTTTATCCCTTTTATCCGTACGCGTCAATCTCATGACATCACTGAGTGATTCTTAGTGAAAAATGTTTGTTTTTGGATGTTTTGTCACATTTACACAGAGTTTCTATGAGTTCATGTTTGTTCTAGTTCTGCCTGGTTAAAAAAGAAAAGTACAAAGGCTTGACATTTTGTGCTACTTGTGCTTAATTTATTTTTTTATTCTGTTATTATTTTATTTATTAAAGTACTTGAATTTACTTTAAGATTATTTTAATTTAAGCTACTTTTTATTAATTTTTTTTTAATTGATTTCATTTGCCTGAAGATGATTATTTTGTACTTTTGTCTGTTTGAATGGTTGTGTTAAAAAAAATAAATCAGACGTTACTCAGTTACTTAGTACTTGAGTAGTTTTTTCACCAAGTACTTTTTTACTTTTACTCAAGTAATTATTACGATGACTACTTTTTACTTCTACTTGAGTCATATTATTCTGAAGTAACAGTACTTTTACTTGAGTACAATGTTTGGCTACTCTACCCAGCTCTGGTCATTTACATGTATGAAAAGGAGTTGTGGAAGTTGAGCCCCACAAACCTACAAACTTACAAACCCCACAAACCTACAAGACTACAAGCCCCACAATCCCTACAAGACTACAAGCCTTCAAGCCCTACAAGCTGGGGGATCTGCCGGTGTCTCCGTAGTCACGTTTCCACCAGAAAAACCTCCAAATCGAAACAGCTATAACTCAAAAACGGCCAAATATGGTAAAAACCTTCTAACGCCGTCACGAGGAGAGTTTTCAGACATGTCCACGATCCAGTTAGGCGCAAAGACGTTATGGACATTTATTTATTCTTTTTGCATTTGAGGGCCGGTGGCAGCATAGGATGCAACGTAGTCAGTCACATGACCACTGGAACGATCCCCTCCTCTTCTTTTCCACAACAATTAGTTCGAAAGAGAAAGATGTTTCAGTCCGTCTTTTTGGTCCTGACTCCTGCATAGTGAAAAGCATTCAGATCGGCTTCTCCTTCGTCTCACAGGACGAGCTTTCACACAAGAGCCGCGCTCGTAAAAAGGAAGTATCAATAGGTAACATTTATAAACTCTATGGAAGGGCAGCACAGGAAGTCTTGTGGGACGATACTTTCACAAGAATTAGGCCGATTCACAAAAACTTTGTCGCAATTTGAGAATTGTCGCTTTTGTTTTGCAAATGATTGATCCTTTATACTTGGATGCATTTCATGTAACACAGGAGTCCTGAGGGATATCCCCAAACCATCCTCCTGGAATCCATTTCCTCCGGACCGGGATGCGTTGGACATTGAGACGATCTTCTACAGTAGGTTGTTGTGAAAAGCCTGTTGAATCAGCCGTAGAGATGGGTGACGGCGACCCCGAGGGGGCGGCGACGCCCGGGCTTCTCCTTAGAGATGCTGACGTGGAGGACTAAGATCTCACCGTCCACTTGTTTAACATCTGCCTTCCTTGTTTTCCTTCCTAACTGTTCATTTCTCCGCTTCATCCGAGCCACAAACACCTTGACCCCACCTCATTATTTCTCCGTCTGCATCAGTGCACAATGTGGGGCGACCAGTCACCCCCCATTGCATAACCTCAATTACACAAGTGAACTGTGCTATCACAATGTGTGTGTGTGTGTGTGTGTGTGTGTGTGTGTGTGTGTGTGTGTGTGTGTGTGTGTCAGGCCTGCCAGTGTAACTTGGCACCGAGCCAAGCCCATTAAAGAATCGAGGGAGGTAGAGAAGGTTTACTGGTGGGTCTCCTCTCCTCCTCATAACAACGCATGTAAACTTCAGCGCTGGCCGCCGGGAGAGTCTCCAATAAAACGCTGAGGCTCCAACTAGTGTCCGACCGACCAGCCTTTTTTTCGATTATTTCGATCACCGATTAGGGGGAAATCAAAAAGATCGATAGCCGATATCAGCCGATACGATTATTACCCTTTTTTACCTTTTTGGGAGAAAACAAATTTCAATACAAGAATTCATTTAAATGAATGGTGAGCAATTTATTGCTTTAACTAGGAAGGACAGCAATATTCACTTCGCATGGCTCACACATCAAAAGTGCAAATTATGGAACATCAAACAAAACAAGCAGCATTTCAGTTATTAAAAATAACATTAAGTGAATTTTCTCTTTACATAAAATAAAAAAGCTGCCTATAAAAAATAACAAATTAAGAAGAATAACAGCCTCAATTTTAGAACAGTCAGGCACAATACTCCCCATTCCCAGACCCAAACCACAGCAAGTGCCTACTTGGCGGTAGTAACAGTAAGCTAACTAGTACACATGACAAACAACCAAACAGTACAGGTTGTGAAAATGGCTACACAGGTTGTTTTTTTAAGTGCAAATATTTACTTAAGTTTACTTAAGTTTGAGCATGTTGAACATTGATAAGATATGCACTTTATGCAGCCGATTTTCTTAAAAAAAAAAAAAAAAAAAATCGAAATTATTTATTTTCGATTTTTTTTTTTGGGGGGGGGCCGATACCGATTATTAATAAAATTATGAATATCGAATTCGATAATCGGCCACGGCCGATTATCGGTCGCCCACTAGCTCCAACCGTCTATGAATCGTTAGACCCCACTAGCTTCAGATCTGGTCACAAAAAGCCGTGAGGGTTTGGTCACATCGCCGGTTTTAGGCTGCGTCGGCCATCGTGAGCCGTGATGAACAGCCGTCGCTTTTCAGCACTGAGGCTTGAGGAAGGGATGGTGGAGACGATCACCGACTAACCACATGATTCATGGTCAGTGGCGGCCTCAGCTGTGAAGAACAACTACCCCCCGGACAATATGAAGCCTCATTTTGGGCCCAATTTACCACCTGCTATGATTGTCAGAGCTAAAATGATGACGCCTGTTGCTCGTGTGTGTGGTTTCAACAACATTACTTTACTGCTGCCACTCCTGTCAGAGCCTCCCAGATGTTTGGTTCCTGCCTCCCAGATGTGGAGCAACAGCCATAGCTGCACCTCGGCCCAACCAGAAGCACGTACGATCAAATTATTATTATATTTTTTTTTTAAACAGTGAAATTATCATTAGAAGTATTAAGTTTGCAGTACGGCTGAATCGTCGTAAGTTGGGATGGTCCTTTTACCGTGTTAAGATTTTAAAATGATATTTGTACCCAAAACTACAACAGCTGTAGAAAACAAATAAGGTTTTGCCGTTAGATGTGTTCTTCCCACTTCCTGTTTTAATCTGAGAACTTTTCTTGAAGACAAAAACAATGCAGAGATAATTCACAATAAATATATAACAGAGAAACATGAAAAAGTTTGATTCACGCCTTTAAATGCTTTTCACTATGCAGGACCAAAAGTGACATCATTTAACATAAAAGCAGAAATGTATATATTTAGTTTTTCCAGCCTTTTCTACCCTTCTTGGTGTAGCTCTTCTACTATTGGTCAATAAACGGGAAGGCTTCTTCCTGTTTACCGACCAATAGTAGAGAGCAGCCCTCCTTATTTGCATAATGAGGCAGAAATGCGTCAGGTAAAGTAAAAAGAGGAGACGAGGGAGTGTAAAAACAAGGAATGCACATATAAGGAAAAGGAAATACTAAATATATACATTCCTGCTTTTATTTTTAATGTTAGTTTTAGTCCTGCATAGTTCAGATCTGCAAACAGGACTGCTGCTGATAGTTAGATTGTGTCAAACAAGCTGTTCATGTCATATAAATGAATAATGTGAACACTTCTAACATCTCGCCACCGAGGGGGAGGATTTCTGAGGAAACGTTATGAAATGCCGGACCATGTTTGGGTTTAGTCTCTCCCCTCCAGCGCTTTGGGTAACGTGACGCAGCAGGATGCTGGTTTTTCTCGCGTGTGGTACGGAGACTGGGCGAGTAACAAGTGATGGCTGAAGCCCAATCACTGGACTCCAGCCTCTTGTGCAACGCAAAGTGGTTTGTCGCTCTCTAAATACACGTTTGTTTTGCCTGTCGCGCAACCGCGGGCAGCATTTCCTGTCTCTGCGGCGTTTGAAGTCCCGCGGAGTCAACATGAACACAGATGCACCGCCGCTAATCAAGAGGCCTCTTGGTCGTCTTTCCTCCCGCTGCCCACGGCTCTGTCCTGCCCAGACCAAACACCGGGCCTGGAGGAGTGGACAACTGCTAATTAAATTTCCTCTGTTCTTCCTCTCCGTCCCTCCCATGTTGTTTTCTTACCGGTTCTGGTCCCTGGTCCTCTGGGATTCGCCGGGATACAAACAAGGTTTCCGGCGAGGGACAAGAATACAACTCTGGAGGTGCGTTTTCTTCACCTGGCATCTGAACCAAGATGTTTGCTGCTCAAGTTATAGCCACACCTTTATTCTTCCTTTTGTTGAGCAATTTTATCTTCTTTTCAAGGAGCAAAATATGAATTAGATAAAAGTCCACTACATATAAAACATCAAATATTTTGTGTCTTTCCTTTTGACTTTTGTTTCTTTGTTTTCAGGCATTTAAAACAAATCCAGGTTCACTTCCTGGCGTGCAGCGGGTCGCTTCGTGTGATCTGAACACAGTAATGGTGTATGGGTTTTTCTCCCACTAGGGGAGTTTTTACCCGCTAGTGTTTATGTAATAATTGCTCGGGGGTCATGTTCTGGTCTCTGGAAATTGCCTAGCTTCTGTTGTAATAGATGCTTTATAAAGAAAATTCAATTGAATTGAAAACCACAACAATCGGACCCAGATCCCCCATAAGAGGCGAGGTGAGTTGTTTTGTACGGCACATTTCAGCGCTGAGGCCGTCCAAGGTGGTCTTGATGCGACTCAGCTGGTGCGGTCCTCCTGGTGAGAAGCCGAACCAAACCAAACCAGAACAAGACCAGAAGGCAAGAATTGATCAAATAACGCAGCTAAATCACGTAGTTTACAGTTCTGTGTGATTAATTAACGCTATGTTCTTGGGTCTTCGGCGACTTGAGTGCGAAAACATTTTCCTCATTTTCCAACTGAAGCAGTTTAACGGTACCGATCACTGCGAGCAACATCAAATATTACTAAAACTACAGGAGCCTCTTACTGTATTTACATCTTTTAGTTCTGGGGAAGAATCATGTGACCAATAAGCCGCGAGGATGTTCTTGCATGATTAGGTGTGAAAGGAGCAGAACTCACAAACAAGCTAAGATGTGAACAAACCCAAAGGGGGGGGCATCTGACGGCAGATTATAACCAATCAGATTTCTTCCCGATCGCTACACAAGTAAGCCGTGTTTTAAGAACAGCCCCGCCTGCATGTGTGATGTCATCGGCTAGCACGAGCTGCACAGCAGCGGTTTTATTGGCCGACGCTCGCGTTGAAGCCTTAAAAGTTAAAAACAGACCAACTTTTGATGGACGGCGCGCTGCCACACATTTCAGTTTGCAAACACTCGACGTCACTCCATTCGGAAGTAATACCTGCAGCGTGTTTTTAATGGTTAATGTAGCTTTGTGTTATTCTGAGGAAATGGCCATTTCATGTTTTAAAGATTACTTTTTAATACAGAAAAAAATCATGTAGTGGTGTCACAGTTTGACAACATAACATCTACGCGAGATCACTGTAGCCAAAACCCATAAATACTGAAATCGTTTACCGGCCGACGCGAACCCCAACGCTGCGTTTTGTAAAATCTATTCCTTAAGAACTGGTACCAACGGCATAGTAATAAAAAACAGGATTGTGAGGGAACATGAAGAATAAAAGTGAAAGGACTGTGGAAAAAGGGCTGTCAGACGGGGCTCGATGTCATCGCGGTTTCTTGGCGTCAGCGGCGTCAACGACAAATCGAAGAGTCATTGGCGAAATGTTACAGGCTGGCGTCAGTGCTCTGAGCAAATACAGCAGCGCTTTGTGAAATGAGGGCAACGGGGAAGTGTCTCCATATCCAGGAAGGGAAACGAGTGCGAGAGACACCGTTGTCGAGTATCCGAGCCTGTTTCGTTGTGAAATTGCGCACTAACAGCCGTCACCAGTCAGCCGGGTGTGCCGAGTAAAGCAAGAAGACGTCCGTGTCATTGAAAAGACAAAACAGAGGACCGACAAACACGACCACAAGCTCTCGTCCCATCAGCAGTTTTCGTCGAGGGAAAACAATTGAAAGGCATGTTGATATTACTCTGAAAAACCACAACAACAAAGTCACTGTCATTAAGAATTCAATGAAATTGAAGATTTTCCTCTAAACTGCAACATTTCGCAGCATTTGTGGTTCCAGTCTCTCTGGATGAACACACGCTATAATCCGAACTCAGACAGGAATCCACTAATACGCCACTTCACCCTTTCTCTTGATGTGCCTGAAGTCCTGAGACTTTCTCTAATCTCTCTCTGCCTTGAAGTTGCATGAGGAGGCCGTGTCGCTGCCTGCTTGAAAGAGAAGCTGCCGTCATCGGTGGAAAACGAAGAACCGCTTCACATGAACGGTTTCTCAACTAATGGTCTCCATCAGTTCAAGATGAGGACCAGCATAACAAGGCACATCTCTTTTTAATCCACTGTTATTGCGTGTCAAACCCTGTTGTATAACCCATAATGCATCTCCACTGCTGCCGGCAGAAGATTTGGCTCCGTTAAGCGCATGGATGGATATTGAAAACTGGTCCAAAGCTGCTATCGGTGCCAGACTGGTCGGTGGAGCTCCAGGACGAATGGATCGAGTTATATCGGTTATGACTGCACAACACAGATAATAAAAACCTGCCTTTGTCAGATGATAAGGTTGAACTTGCAGATGTGTTCTGCCGCTCACATGCAACACATAGCTCAGACAAAGCAGCCGAGCAAACACGGCTTATCTCGAGTAACCTGGAGCTGATAAATGTTGAGCAACAATCATTTCTATTGACATCGTAACAATCTCTCCATCCTCCTGGCTGGAAGATTTAGAAGTTGTAACGGGGAAATGCAAACAACAACAATGCGTTGATGGTAACATTTGTGGAGATTTGGTCGTCGGGGGATGGGAAGATGTAGGGCTGGGCGATACATCGAGATTTTAATATATATCGATATATTTTCAAACACGATATGGTACGAGACAATATCGTTTATATCGATTTAAAAAAAAAAAAAAATTTTTTTTTAAATGATTTTGATATAGCTTATTTTGTGACAAATTGACTTGAATGTTTTATTTGAGATTTGCACAAATGTTTTGTTATTTGCACAACTGTCAACCTCAGTGGAAAAGTCTGCCTGTTACTGTCTACATTGTATTAATTGCACAGTGTATTTTAATTTAATTGTTATGCAGGAAAGGGATATTTGTTTTATTTTATTCAAGAAGCATTTTTATTCTATTTACTGCAGGCAGTTTATTTTTATTTCATTCGTTTTATACATTTTGATATTGTGCAGACCTCTGTTAATAAAGGAACCTGTGTGACATTTGGCACGAGGCTTTGTATCAAAACTGACTGTTTTTTTAAGGGTTTGCCTCAGAAAAAAATGAAGCTAACAGAGATGCTAACAGAGATGCTAACAGAAATGCTAACAGAGATGCTATGCTATAATGCTTTGGGGGAAACCCCAATTAAGGCACAGAAAAAATATCGAGATATATATCGAGTATCGCCATTTAGCTAGAAAATATCGAGATATGACTTTTGGTCCATATCGCCCAGCCCTAGGAAGATGTAACAGAGAGGTTTTTTTCAAACACTGGCTCTCTGTGATGTCACAGAGGGCAGCATTTTTTTGTAGCAGCATTATTTCATTCTAGAGGTGGACGTTTCTGACTGCGTGATAAGGGTCGAACCCACTGGAACTCCCATGACTTCTTGCTAAGACTTTTGCTTTTGTTTGGGCCCAAATTAGCATGTAACTACGGACTTCCTTCTCCCAAGTTTATTGATCCTCGACAAATCAAGTTCTCAATTTCGGCAGGTGCATTTCCATTCTTCATCGCACGTTTCAGTTTCCCCTCTTCCATTACCTCACTGCGAGTACGACCAGCTACAATGTCGCCCTCAGACACCCACACACACATCTTTGTTCTTCCTCTCTTCGTGCAGCGGCCCAACCTTGCCTCCCTGGCAGAGCTTAAAAGAAAGCTGGAGCCACCAGAGCAGGATGCCGTGTTCACCCTCCATTCAGGGATCTGTGTATGGCACGGAAAAGCATCAGATTAGCTCCGGTGCCAGGCCGTGGGTCCGAGACGCAGAAACACCGACTCGCTCGGCCGGGAGGAGGTGCAAGGTGAGACGCAGAAAGAAAAGATAGGGCTCCGTTGGTGGTGGCCGTTTCATCTGAGATTAACTTTTGATCTTTTGTGTTGGCGTTTGGCGGACAGGAGACGTTTATCTGAGGCCTGTTATTGACTGCCATGAAATCCAGATCTCATTTGAATCAGGAATCAATGTAAAGGGGGAAGAAGACAACTCTTCAGAGGGGCTACATGAACTTTCCTCTTCTTCCCATCGTTTCCTCCGCGCTCTTCTTTTCCCTCTTTCTCGGTTTTCTGCGCTCGACTTCTACTTTCTCTCTCTCGATCTCTCTCTCATCTCAAGTCCCCGGGGCTCCTTTCTTCTCTCTTTAAATAGAGGCCCGAGCTGTGAAGTCTAATAATGGTCATTTGGCCTCCTATTGAAAGCTGGGTAATTCGGCCCAGGGACAGCTTACTTTGAGCCACATGACACAAAGCGCTTCCCAGTGACCATGGAAACAAGCACAGTGGGATCCTGGGTGCCTCCAACTGCCGTGAAACACGGCGGAGCAGTGATTTAGGAGGTGAGGCACATGGTCGTGGTGGAAACCTCTCCCGACACCCCACCAGGAAGAGCGGCCGAGATAATATCAGCAAGTTGAGCCATACATAAACATGAAAAGAGAGCCGAGAGGCGGGCCCCCCGAGTGCTTCGTGCCTCACAAGCTTTTCTTCTCACTTTTTTTTCCTCTTTTCTTCCTGCTGCTCCTCCTCTCCTTTGGAGTTTCTCTTTCCATCCCTCCCTCTGCGCCGCAGCGTTTGAAAGTGTTTGTGCCGTCTGCTGGGAGCAAGGCGCAGGTGGTGAGAGCTAAAGCGCTAGCATGCCCAGGTCTCGCAAGTGGCTGCGTTTATTTCAGACTTAAATTCAGCCGTTTGGTTCCAAGGACCAAGACGTGTTTCATCCGTCGTGAAGGCCGTGCATGTGTATGATACGGATTAGTAGTGACCTCAAGCTGGAAACGGTTCTCATGAGGTAGATTTCCTGCTACAGACGCACCGATATGGTCTCGTACCCGTATTCATGGCTGCTAACGCACCTGCTGGACAGTAGGAATGGGTGATATTTTACCGTTCACAATAAACCGTCAAAAAAATTCCTCACGATAACAATTTGTCATCTTGCGGTAAAAACGATAAATTCCTGTTGATGACGTTTTTGTGTAAAGATGATTTATGGTTCTGTGTTAAATCCACGCACAACGTACAGGAAGGAAGGAAGGAAGGAAGGAAGGAAGGAAGGAAGGAAGGAAGGAAGGAAGGAAGGAAGGAAGGAAGGAAGGAAGGAAGGAAGGAAGGAAGGAAGGAAGGAAGGAAGGAAGGAAGGAAGGAAGGAAGGAAGGAAGGAAGGAAGGAAGGAAGGAAGGAAGGAAGGAAGGAAGGAAGAAAACAAGGAAAGAAGGAAGGAAGGGAGAAAAGAGGAATGGAGGAAAGAAGGAAGGAAGGAAGGAAATGAGCCAGAAAGAAAGAAAGAAAGAAAGAAAGAAAGAAAGAAAGAAAGAAAGAAAGAAAGAAAGAAAGAAAGAAAGAAAGAAAGAAAGAAAGAAAGAAAGAAAGAAAGAAAGAAAGAAAGAAAGAAAGAAAGAAAGAAAGAAAGAAAGAAAGAAAGAAAGAAAGAAAGAAAGAAAGAAAGAAAGAAAGAAAGAAAGAAAGAAAGAAAGAAAGAAAGAAAGAAAGAAAGAAAAAGGATAAATTCCCGTTGATGATGTTTTTGTGTAACAAACATGGCGGATCTGAGAGCGAGATAGATTTATAGTTAAAAAGATGGAGTTTAATTGGTATTTTTTTAATCATAATTTTTATCGTTATCGGGATAAATGCCAGAAATAATCGTGATACATTTTTTAGTCCATACCGCCCATCCCTACTGGACAGGTAGAGAACGTTAAAAGCAAGTTAAAGGGGGAACAAAAACCATGTGGGCAACACTGAAACATTCCCCCATGATGCACTAGCTTGTAGTTCTACCTCCAGCAGTTCGGTTGGGCTGAGGTTTGGGCTCGAGAGCTTTCCAAAACCCTAAATCTTTTTTCCAGACATTTTCGTTCTAGATTTGGAGTTGTGTTTTAAAATCATCAATCTCTGAACCTCTAGAAATCTCTGGTACGCATACGATGACGGACGTTGGGCCCACGATGACTGCAAGACGCCCGGGTCCCGCAGGACGAGCCCAAAGCCTCCAGCCTGACAGTGGCTATGAGGTGTTTCTGCTGAAGTGCCTCACCAAACACAGCACCGGGCATCAACGTCCACTTCCCTTTGGCCCCATCAGTCGATGGAATATCGATCCAGGAGTCCTGGGGATGGCTCAGGAGCAGTTTTGTGAAACTCAAGTCATGCAAAAAGGTTTTCAGGCCCTTCAAACTAAACTTGCCCCAACTTTTTCTGCTAGTGCCATCATGGACTTTAACACTAAACATGAAGCCTTCAGGGTTTGAGATGTGGCTCTTGAGGGTTTTGTTTTTTCTCTGAATCCTGGGGTAAATTTGCAGGGATGCCCCCTCCACTCCACTCCACTCCACTCCACTCCAGAGCCTTCAATGCTTCCCACTTACGAGTAATGTTTCCACCGATGAACACTTGACTTCCAAGATGGTTTCAAAAACTCTTTCCAGGCTGATGTGCAGCAACAATCGCTCCTCTGAGACCGCTGCTAATGTCTTTCCCTTTTTGGCACTGTGCCCACATACCAGACCAGAAAACTTGCCAAACATCTGCTTTTATCTAGGTCTAAACACCTGGTGAAGCTCGATTCATCGACGGATCCTATGGAAGCAGTAAGGGGGGTACTTAGTATTGCCCACAATATATTTTATTTCTCCCTTTTTGATATTATATCTTGTTGAACAATTAATGGCATGATGATAGAAGTTGTTACTGTTTGTCTGAGTCTATATTTGCTTATTAGGAAGATCCACTACACCCAGCTGATTTATGTTTCAGCACGAGAAAGCGGGAGTAAAAGGAGCGGACTCTTCAGTTTGTCACTACTAAAAACTTCACTCTACTTTTTGCTGTCGTGTGTTACTTACTTTTCTTTCCTTTTTCTTTTTTAAAGATATCGATTTTGAGTCTTCAGCACTCGATTGAAAGGAAAGGAGCCCTTCTCCTCCTGAACACAACCCGGGGGAAATTGTCTCGTCGATATCGTGCATCTTTACGGCGTTCGGTTAAAAAGTCAGAGCCATGAATCAATCTTCGTTTTTGTTCCGTATCGAACAAACAAAAAAGTGTCTGTTGGAAATCGATAGCAATCGTGGCTTTTTCAGAACGGTTTTGAAAAGGCGTTTTTGCTATAACCCTCGTCTTCACTTCAGCTTTCTTCCTGCGACGGACGGAAACGAGGTGAGAAGAGGGTGAGGAGACGGGGACGGTGAGTCAATCAGCCATCTGCATTGAAATGCTAAATACTCCCACCGACCAGACGGTGTTCCTGTCCACGGTGAGCAGCGTGCTGTTCTGCAAGCGGCCTGGAAAACAAGTTCAAATGCAGGCCTAGCAGTCCAGCGTGGACGCTCCTTTACAACGAGCCCCGCGGCCTGACACCTCACTGGCATCAACGTGGCCCCGGGACGACCTCTAACACACACCTGAGTGTGTAGGACGCCGAACCTGCCCACAGGCTGCGAGCCAGTCGCCAGTAATATCACACTCATCTGTCTCTCTTTTTAATATGGCCCTCCCTCCCCCCCCCTCACACACACACACAGACTGACACACACACACATACACGAGCGGCCGGGATGCCAGACGCAGCTTAAATCCAAAAGCCACTTTGCAGTAAGAAGCAGCAGCTGTTTGCTCCGGCCGGCGGTCCCACGGAGCCAGTTCGAAGGCCGCGGCAGAAAAAGACACGCTCCCCTACTCGCTTACATCGTTCCCTGGCAACCGCGACTCCTGGACCGTGTTTTCCGTGCGTCCGAGTCGGCGCTTCCCACACAGGATGCACTTTTTATGGTTGTGCACCTCGGGGCAAAAACGTTAAAAGTAGCCAGCTTTATTTCTGGGAGGATGTGTCAATAAAAAGGGCCTTGACATTTTTGTGCCGAGCTCTGCCGTGGCCGGACTCGGACCAGCTGTGCTGTTGTCTTTGGCCGGAGTTTAAAGCGGAGCTGATGGTGGTTCCGAGACGAGCTGGCCGAGGGCAGCGCCGGGCCACACAACAATCACATACCAGGGAGTTTTACATGCCGTACCAGCCAAGAGGCTCGCTTCACACGATCTGCACGGCTGTGTGGGAGGACGGCTCGCATTTTTGCTTCTTGTGGTGTGTACGGAAAAAAAGGAAAGATTGCACGGCACAAATGCATCCAAACAAGACTGGTCCTTGTCGTTTCCTTATCTCCTCACCCCCTCTGCCCTTCTCTGCTGGCTGCCCGGTGGGGCGGGCGGGGGGGCACTGATGTCACGAGAGCCGCGGCAGGATGAAAGGCGGGGGCTGGCATGTTAAGCCCCCACCCGTCATCCTTGAAAGAAGAGATATCTGGCCGGCGCGGCGTCAGAGAACCTGACCAGTCCGGACCACCGGTGAACGCCAGCGCCACGATTTCATGTTCCAGAGAAGCTGCCAAAGATCGCAGGGCATGTGTGCGAGGAGAGCGGGCCCGGAAAGGAGAGACGCCAGTTCTGAGAAAGTCGAGCTCCAGGGAGGAAATGACAACTAAGAATATGTTATTGACTGCAATAAATAGTTCGACTTGACAACGGATACATTGGCGCAGAGGCGAGACCATGATTTACAACATTTACAAACACCTCTCGGAGAGCAGAGCTGATAAGCCGCCGTCGAGGTGGAGCCACGGCACCGGCAACGATTTGATGTATAGGAGAGGAATAAAAAGGAGGGAATTCAGCTTTTCTTTCCCTTTTTTGACCAAACCGAACATCACAAAAACAACTACAATGGAAGAGATTCGGCGGTGGCTCTCCCGCCGCCCGGGGGCAGAGCCACCGCTGTGGCACACTGAGGTCAGAGGTCCAGCACTCCTGCAGCTCTCACAGGAACCACACAGGAAGAGCAGGAAAAAACTGTGTACATATATACATGACATTATTGGAGGTCTGCTGCGAGCGACCTCGACTCCTCGTCTTCCGCCACTGCTGATATCTTACGTGTCGAGGCAAATCTCTGTCTGAGGGCTCAGGTGAATAAATGAACACGAGCCAAAGCAGATTGTAACGGCATTCAGGAACAAAACCCGCTCTATAATTTCTTGAAACATGAAACTGGGAAGGGGGGGGGGCTTGTTCGTGGGATGAAACATTAACATCCCAAGCAGCAAAACAGTGAAGTTTGTCAATGTTTCTGTGAGAGAGAGAGAGTGATCAAAGTAGTCGGGGGTTTTGATCTGCATCCATCAGCCGACCGGAGGAGAAGAGAAGGCTCCAAACAAAGGAGGAAGTGCTCATCGCTACGTCTCGATCATATCTGAAGCACAGCTGGGAGCCCCGCGTTCCCAGACACTCTAGATTTGATTGGACGTTGATTAAAGTAAACAGCCCCCCGCCCCCCAAATACAATTCTGTTTTGTGCGTATGCCGGGATTCTGTAATTGAATGGAATCTAAATTGACCAGACAAGCCCCCAACACTGTTGGTGGCAAAGTGGCAGCAAAGTGGAGCGGGCTCTGGGTTCAGTCAGGGGCCACTGGAGCTTTGGGGGGGGCGGGCTGCGGAGTATAAGAGCAGACCAGGCGGGGGGAGGAGTGTGGTGGAGGGCATAGTATCCGGGCTGGGGCTGGCCACAGCGGTCTGGCTGGCCGGCCGGCTGGCAGGGGGTAAACACGGTTCTGTCTGGCCTGGCAAAGGCCGAGGCGGCTGTGCCAGCCAGCGCGAAGCACCCGGCTATGTTTGGGCCGGGGGGGCGGGGGGTTCGTCAAGATGCAACAATGGGCTTTCCCTTTTCCAATTATAGTCCTGCCTGAATAAACACAGGAGGAACAGAGCAGTCGAGAGGTTTGGTCGGCCGGCTCCAAGCCGTGCCGTCCTCACGGCAGCGTCTCCCACCCAGGCATCGGACCCAGGACTAGTTAGTAGTCTGACTGAGCATAAGATGTGGCTTTCTAACACTTGGGCTTTTCCTGTGCCTGGGCTTTCCAGGGTCACACGTCTATTACATCTGATCCGATTCAGGCCCGTCACAGAGCAGGTCATCTTACAGACAACTTAGCTCGCCATCTTTGATATGGAAAAGGGATCCTGGTACTGGTTGTGGGGTCGCACCTCACAAGATGCACCTTTCAATCTCTGTTAGAAATGATTTTTTTTTTTTTTTTTTTTAAGTGGCAAAGTAAAAATCCTCGTTTTAAGAAATGACTAGTGATGCACCGAAATGAAAATTTGTGGCCGAAACCGAAACCGAAAATAATAATAAACACTGAATACCGAACAATACCGAACATGGTTCTTCCGCAGTTTTTCATTTATTTTGCCAATTTCTTTCACCATTGCATAAATCAAATAAATTTGATTTAGGCATGCTTTTCAAAGAAAAAAATCTTTTACAAAATTACAAGGTAGAAAATATTTATTGAACATAAAAAAATGAAATTTTTTTAATTTCCCAGCATTATGTTGTTTTGGTTCCACCTCCTGGTGAATGTAAGGTAAAATTCTTATGGGGTTAGTTTTTGGTTGGCCAACGATTTATTACGGGAGCGGCCAGTCTATTAGGTAAAATTCTTATGGGGTTAGTTTTTGGTTGGCCAACGATTTATGTAGTGCGCAACGTTACGGGACGGAGCGGACAGTCTATTTCCTTATTTTACAACGCCGTTATTAATTGTTCGTTTTTTTTCCCCACTTATTCCACCGAACACTGAAAGTGCTTTTTTGCCATTTTCGGCCGAACAATTTCGGTTACCGAACAATCGGTGCATCACTAGAAATGACTATTTTAGATGTTTAAGAATTTTAGTCCAGAAAATGTTTCATACCCCATTGGCAAATATTCTTTTTGCTTAAAATAAGATAACTGGAATATTATCTGGAGGCTGTTTTTGCAGCACATTGTCAAGAGAAAATCAGATACTTCTACTAATACAAGCAGATTAAACACAAAACTCAGATCTTAATAACTTTTTTATTATTTTTAAAAAAAAGGGGCAAAAAGATGATATCAGCCCTGGGTCTTTTGCAGATGGGAGTCTGAAGCTAAATCACTTCTGCATTGAGGCTCACGCGGAACTAAGATCCGTTGCAGTTCCTCGACTGACCACTAGAGCAGCAAAAGCGAGTCGGTCTCCACTGACCAGCACGTTAAAACGACTTTAAAAGTAGAATTAAACATATTTACAGGAGGAGGAGAGTTTATATCAAACAATACATTTCTCGCAGCACCGTCTGATTGACATGTGGTTGGTGTGTTCCATCGTCCTACACCGTCCATGGGCTACAAGCATGCCGGCGTAGTTTCATTTGTTAAGGCTTCAACGGGTGTCCACAATATTTCAAAATGAAACAAAGTGGAACATTTTGGATCCAGTGGAAACTGGAGGTGAGTAGAGTCCCGAGACAGGAAGACAACAACACATACCTGAGCGCGTGGGATGGCTACCTTTCTCTCTCTGAATGATAACAGATGTGACAGCATCACAGTAACCCAGCACCACAGTAACCCAGCACCACGGTAGCTAACCTCTTAAATTATCAGTAAACGTGTCGGCGTACATTTAGCAGATCCAAGTTCCTAACAAGGTCCAGTAATAACGATGCTACTGTACTTATAAAGGCAAACATTTACTGTAAGTCTTCACCCATACATGAAGCGCCGGTTTGGGTGAAGCGTGGATGGAAATCTCTTCAGAGCCCAAATCTAAGCGCCAACGCCTCGTACCACATTAATGGAGAGAATTTGGTTTAATGTGGCATTTTGAAATTGAATTTGATGCATATGGATGCAGCTTAAGGTACAGATGAGACAGATTAAGTATCAAAAGTATCAACTAGCGCTCTCGGGGGGTATTGCACCGCGGCAAAATGGAGTGACGGAGAAGTCCGAAGGATTCACGACGGCGTCACGGCAACGGCGTGTGCTCTGCGTTGGTTTAACGCAGAACCTTAAATCAGGCTTAAGCAGTCCAGGTGTACTTTGCCTTATTAATGGAAAAACTTTACTTTTTACAGGTCGTCGGTAGATTTTTTTGGCCCGATCTGATTCCCAGTCATTTGATTTTGAGTATCTGCTGATACAGAGTCCCGATCCGATACTTTCGTAACACATCAAAAGATGATCAAATGCAAAATAAACAGATCCAGGTTGTCCCCTATTTTTATTTTATTCTTATTTTATCATTTAGTACTTAAACAGAGCAGTTCTCTTTGAGGTGGCTTGAACAATCAACTAATAATAGTGGACCTGATTAGACTATACTCTTACTTCTTACTTTCTTTTTATGGCTTAAAGAATAAAATGTTTATGTTTTAAGTGACCTACGATCTTCCTCTCGGTAGCAGGGTGTCCATCACGCTGCGTTGAAGAAGATGACACATAGCCTACGTTTCGTTCGGTTTTCAGTCACCGTTGTAAATTAACTGTTATTAATTTACCTCCACTGTAACACTGCTGTGCGCATACGCAGATCACCACAAACAACTCACTTTGCATGACACAGCCCACACTCCGCACCCCACCTGACCCATAGCGGTTTTCACATTAGCAGCGCTGTCGCGCAAAATTACGTGGATCAGTTGCTTGTTGATAAACCATTTAAAGACGGTTTAAAGACATTTAACACAACAACAAGGAGCACTGGGTGATAAAATGGGGAAAAAACCGGGATAAAAATATAAAAAAAAAATAAAAATAAAAAATAATTCCATCATCTGTTTGATGCACTGATCAAAATAATGGGAATAAAATACATATACGATCCCTGATTGGGATGCAACTCCGATTTCGATCAAGTCTGAAACAATGTGATCGGGCCCGATTTCCGATCACGTGATCGGATCGGGACATCCCTAGTCGTCTGTGTTTTTATTTGTCCCCTAGAACCAACGTGAAACAAATTAGTGGACTTGATGCTGGCCTTTTGCAGTACTCATCCTTTCACACTCGCCGCAACCCGCCATGCGAATGCTGAAGTGAGTCTGGACCCGTGTTTATGGACGGTAACAACCATCCCTGCGGTACAACTTAAAAGATGTTGTGGTGATTCAACCTGCCGCCGTGTGATCTGACTGAGACAGAAAGGCAGAAATAAAACGCTGGAAAATACTCAGAGAGAACCTAGTCAAAGGAAAAGAGTCCCGTGGTGGAAATGCAGCGCACGTCAGGCTCAGAATCGGGCAGAAAATCTGCTTCTCGTAGCTCACTCTGGTAAAACGGCAAGCGACCGCATCAAAGAGCATTTCCAGAGAAGTTAATCCGTCCCTCACAGCTGAGGAGGATTTGTGCCGGACATTATATCGGTTTCTGGGTCAAACCTTAAGAATCGGCGAGGAAGCAGGGAACATCACAAAGAGCGCATTAGCATGTGTGTACAGCAACAGGGACCGTCTTTAATCATGAACGGCTGCTCTCTCTCCGTGACCGGTAATGCTCATCATAACTGAGTCTGCAGCCGGCCCTCATCCTCGGGGGAATGTCGGTGCATTCCAGTAGGAGGAACACTTAATTAAAGCATGATAAAATATCACTCCGAGACTCCGAGGGGGGGCTTCATTCTCCCGACAATGGCAAGCTAGCAAGAAAATAAAACAAAGGATTACCCACGACTGCAGGAGATCACAGATAACTTCTTTAAAGGGTTTAATTAAGAACACACCCAAAAAATAGAGCTTTTTTCCCGTAAACCAATCGCAGCGGAGCGGACAAGCGAAACACCTGATAGCATCTACGCCCACGACATCTTCAAAGAATTTCATAGGCAAATACGAGCAGTGTGACTTCACAGACATTCGTGTCCCATGATATGAAACCTGACTGTAGATTATAACTCTGGCAGGCAGCTTCTCAGACGGGGATTAGGCCTCGGCCGAGACCGAAAATCAAGAGATCCACCCCGGATAACCCACATCTGGGGAGCTGGGGCCAGATCTTCACACTGAAAGTGGCCAGACGAGGCTCCAATATGCAATCGTTTAAGCACATCATCTCAAACTAGCATTAATACCAAAAGTAAAGCCTCCTTTAATGCAGCTAATCTCATTCAGGTGTCTTAAATCCCAGCGGCGGCGTGTCAAAACAAAGAAAGTATGCATGACTCAGCAAATCCTAGAGGGTACCCCAAATGCATGTCGTCTCGCAGGCCCACATACGATTCTGGTGAAGTCAGAACAGCATAATCTACACCGGGTTTCCAGAGCTTTGCATTCGTCAAATGTGGCGTGTCCCGGCAAATTAGCCGACAGGTTCCTTACCTTTCCCAGGACGGTGAGGCAGCTGGGATCCAGCTCCGGCTGTTCCAGCTTCACCACTCCCACCCAGCCGTACTCGTACAGGTCCTCTTCGTCATTATTATTACATAGTCCCAACGGGTGCATCTGCAAAGAGGACACAGCTGATGGTTAAAAAAGGAGCAGAGACTTTCTTCAAAAGGACATCTTTTATATTTCAGATTCAGATTCAGGGGGGAGGTTCCCTCTGGGAAATTGACATCTCCATCTCACTCACTCAGCACTGTCATATACAGATAAAACACCCAAAAAATCAAACACCCATATAAAAAATAAAAAGATGCAATAAATAGAATTATATGAATAGAGAAGAAATAAATGTTTTGAAAATATTGCACACACAAGTTATTGCACTGTCCTGGTTTGTTGTCCCTCTGTTCTTAAATAAACACAAACTTTTTCCATACTTGACCAACCCAAGAAATCCGAGATACCGGAGCCCTGTCCCTTTGCTTCATGGTTCAAGTCTGCATGTTTGGTACTCATGCCCCGCGCCAACCATTTAACGCCTGCCTCGCGTCAGGAACTACAGTAAGACCTTCTGCAGTTCCTCTGCCGACCACTAGAGGCTGGCTGCCACAGCAAGTCAATCTCCCCTGAGTGGACACGTGAAAGGGGATACTCTGCTGGCAGCTCTTCAGATACCGGCTAAAGGAGCCGCTAGCCAAAGCTGACTTTGATTGAAACGCGGTGGGCATGTCCCAGTCGGCGTACAGCCATCGTTCACATTTTTCTTTTCTTAAAACTAGTCTGGTTGCAGGTTTGCCTATATAACCGCGTCGCTGATTGGTGGCACGCCTATCAAATGGCATCCAGAGGCAGGTAATTTGGCACCTGTTGGTGGTGCCACCTGAACCAGAAGAACCAGAGGAACCAGAACAAATCTTTGCATCAAAAAAAAAAAAAGGAGAAGAATGGCAGGCCAGCATTAAAGGACAGCTAACCAGCCTCCTCATGCTTATATCCACCTAACTTATATAACAATAATAACAATAATAATAATAATAATAATAATAATAATAATAATAATAATAACAATAATAACAATAATAATAATAATAATAATAATAATAATAATGTTATTTAGCAGTATGAGTACAGTGTGTGAATATTTATAAATACAGGTTAAATGATCAGTGAATGTAGGACTAAATAAGTTTACACTTCTTCCTACTCCTTTTTTGGCACATGTAAATTAAGATAAGTTTTAAAGGATGAAATTCTTTGTTTTTTTTTTGTTTTGTTTTCTTAAACTTCTCATGAAGTGTTGTTTTTTTTACATGTTCAAAAATAAAATCAATAAAACTTGAGGTCATTGATTGATTTGTTATTTTATTTCAAACATAAGCACAATAAATAAATAAATAAATAAATAAATAAATAAATAAAAACAGCAGAACAATAAATCAACAACATAAAAAAGAACAATAATAGTCACTAAATAATAAATGTAATCTCAGAGGTTTTGTTAAAACTACACTAAACTGTGTTTTTTGGGGTGGGGGGTCTAATATGGCTCCCTTAATCTCCAAAGGTGTGCGACTGTGGGAAGCATAGTCACGTACCCTCTAGTGTTCGTACGTCAGCTCCCCAGACATGATGCCTCATGTCTGACAGCTTTGACTTTGCACTTCAGTGAGGTGGTAAGTAGGAGGTTTTTCACCTGCCGGGAACTGAGCTCCTCTCCCCCGAGCTCACAACCCGTAGCTTCTGAGAAAATAAACTAACTCTGGCATTTTATGAACGACTTGCCACCTTCTTCGTCCACGTCCTGAAACAAAACAGCTGAAGCGGATAAAATATGTATTAACAGAGGACCCGACCTGAGCCCTCGGAGAGCCGGAGCTGCTCAGTGAACGTAAGATTAGTGCGACTTCAAGGATCTGCTGATGATGTGGATTTTTACTGAATCTCCCGCCTGCTCCGAGTGAAAAAAGTTGATGCCATTTCTGTCATGCTGTCTTGTCTCATCTGGTTAGAAGCTGGACGATGATGTCTCACACCGAAGGACACTTGACACAGCCGAACAGGCTTTCCTCAGATGTCCTCTTATTACACTTAATGCCATTAAATTGGGCCGCTTCCCTGCCAAACATTTCTGCAGAGCCAGCGCCTAGAAGATGGCTTAGAAGAGGATTAAAGGGAGAAAAAAAGGGTTGCAGACATGACAAACGCTGTCTCAGTCCTCGGATCGTCAACTAGAGAGAGGCAGGGCGGCCTTTCAAACTAACGAACGCATTTATCGGAACGCGTTCTCGTGTTATGAGTTGTCTTAACTGTGGGAAGATGGCGAGGAAGACAGCTGAGCGTGAAGTGTTGGCGTGAAATGGGGATGAAAGGAAAAGGCTTTGAATTTCTTCAGCAAGACAAACAACTAATCAGAGATTTGATCACAGATCTGATCGCAGATCTGGCGGATGTGCTGAAGGTGTCTGCGAGGCAGGATGGGAGATAGCAGAGCAGACAAAGAGAAACACAAAGCAGAAAGACTAAAGAATAAAGCAGAAAGAATATCAGGAAGCAGGAGAAGCAACTGTGCCGGTGAGCCGGGACGAAGCGCTGATCTGCTCAAACAAGTCTGGATTAAAACTGTAACCGTGTGGAGTCCCCAAATCCCGGATCAATCCCACACCCTGGCAACGGTGCAAAGACAAGCGTCTGTATTAGCATTAGAAACGGGCCCAAGTGACCTGCAGGCCACTTATCCTATTAGCCCAATGACCACAGCACCCCAATCAGCGCTGCTGACCCCTCACCTTTGATCCCCACTTCATCACGTTGGCTGCAGGTTAGCCATGCAGCAGGCCGGCTGAATGGATCGTCAGAAAGCGCCTAATAACTGCAGCGCCACATGGTTGAGGGGGGTCACGCCCCCGACCTGAAGCGGTTTTCTGCTGGAGCTTAGCGGCTGAGGGGGTCAAATGCAGATCAGGTGGCCTTTGGAGGAGTCAGGGGGAAGGAATGTAGGCGGCGTGTGTTGTGAGCTCCAGCAGGTAGCATCTTTTCTTTCCGCCTCAAGGGTGAAATCTGATGAAGATGCATCAGCTCTGACAGGGGGAATCTAATAACAGCACATGCTTTTAGGGCATTAAAGTTAAAATAATCGAGGGTTAGGGGATGCCGCCGATGCACCTGCAAGAATACAAATTCTGCAGATTGCATCTATTAAGATTAAGAAAAATATATCATCCATAAATAATCCCCTGGAGACCTCCCACGCAGAGGCTGAAGTGAGTCTGATGAAACATGAAAGATTAAGTTCCAACGCTCAATTACAAGCCTTTGAAATAAATGGATCGGTGCTGTAATCAGTACTGGAGTTGAGGGGGGATGAGGGGGGATGGCATCCCCCCTGAAATAAAAACGGTCCAAATCATCCCCCCTGTAAAACTGTCATCCCTCCTTTCCATCCCTAATGTCATTTCATCAATGAATGTGGTTTTACTGCTATTTCAACATTTAGAGTCATCACCAGAAAAATAACTGATTTGACAATTTTCACCTGTTTCAAGTAAATTTCCACTTGAAATAAGTAGGAAAAATCTGCCAGTGGGACAAGATTTATCTTCTTATTAAGAGCAATAAAATCTTGTTCCACTGAGAGATTTTTCTACTTATTTTAAGTGAAAATCTACTTGAAACAGGTGAAAATTGTTGTTTTTTCCAGTGATGAGTCTTGTTTTAAGTGCAATGAGATTTTTTTACTAAAATTATACCTTTTAACTAGAAATAAGACAAATATTCTTGTTAAGATTTTCAGTTTTTGCAGTGATCCATTTTACTTATCCTGTGAAGGACAGAGTCATATTGATAAGTTCAGAAAACAGTTTTTTATTTTTGTGTTTTGATGTTTTTGATGTAAGCCCAGTGGATATTTAAAGCTTACAGAAGGCTGCATTTAACTGCTGCTATGTCATTCCTGCAGTATTTCTGAAGGTGTTTTGGTCAGTGCTATTATTTGTAATATATTATATTATTTGTAATCAGCACAAATTATCTGTCCCCATATGATAAAATCCACCATCCCCCCTGTTTTTTTTTTACAACTCGACTACTGGCTGTAATAGAGCAAAGAATAACAGAGTCGGGCATCCCAAATCAGGGCTTCTCCCTCTGAAAGGGCCTTTTACGCAAATCCACAGGATGCAGCTTGATGGTCTAACCATTTCACAAGTTCATACCGACTTTACTCAGAGCAGCTTCTTCTCAATATACGTTAAGAGAGAAGGAGGCCTTCAAAGCATCAAAGGAAGCCAGAACCGAAAGACAGAGCACAACTTCGTCTGGTTTCTACTCAACCTGCACACATCTCATCCCATCACAGATGCCCACGAGAGACGCTCCATGAAGGCCGCAGAAGATGGAAAGCCTGTGTGGGAGGATCGGAAGAGCAGTGTTTCAGCCTCTGAAAGCCTCTGGGTCTCTGTGGGCCTAAACGAGGTCCAGGAAGTGCAGCGCCGCTCGCTGTGTGATTGTGACCTCTCTCTCCGGCTTTCCTAACAGCTTGGATGGCGGTGGGGAGCCCCGCCTGCGCCCCTGGGTCCCGACACAAACACAAGGCCATTGTGCACGAGCTCCCGCGCTCCAAATGGGACAGTGTTGTTGTTGTTGACCGCGGTGTTATTTTAGAGGCTGGCCGTTGCGGCCATTATGTCCACCGCGGGGATCTTTCTGCTCTGTCAGAGGCTGGCGTAGGCGTTGATGGATGGGGAGCATAAAAAGGCGCCCAGTGTGGATGAGAGTTGGTGATCTGGTGAAGTAGGTCAACACTTCTGATCACGCGCTGCAGGGAGATGAGCGCATATGCAAACGTGCCCTCGCACACAAGACAACAGACTGTTCCCTCTTGTGCTCCAACGGCTAGCGTTCCCCGCTACAGGCCCCAAATCAGGCTCAACCCGCCCAGACGGAAACACCCGGTGGTTCCACGCTGCGCCCAGAGTTCTGGGTGGAGGGCATCTGGCGCCCCCTAAGTGCCATGAGGAGGCGGCTCCGGCCGGCCCCCGCCAGCCCCCGCCGGCCCGGCCCCTGGGAGAGGCCGCCTTTCACATGAATATCCCGTTACACAGACCACACTCTCAATGAATTCCTGGCAGGGATTTGGACGCCACCTGTCACTCAAAGCTAGCCACTCCCCCAGTGGGCTTCACACCCCCTTCTGGAAAACCACCTGTGGAGAAAGTAGTTGTTGATGTCTGATGCTTTACGGTCCAAAACAGCCTCTGCAGCATGTTGTTGCTGAGTTGGAGTTGACTTTCCTTTCTCTTTTTTTTTTTTTATCAATACATCAGCACAGCATTTCTTTAAATATATTCTATAAACCTAAATTTAAGTACTACGTGTTTCCAGGGAGCCGACGGGAACTGTGAGATTTTGAAGTAGCAGATAAAATGACAAAAAAAGGCCTTTATGGTCAATAAAGTGCCCTGATGATTGCAGAACCACTAAAGCCTCTCCCTATCACCACCCGTGAATCCACAACCACCCCCCCACCCCGACTCCCCCCAGACCCGGCTCTCAAAGGAAATCAAAATGCAAGTCACACCATGCAAAGCAATTCTTCTCCGCCTGCCTGTGACACAATTCGCTGAGCCTTTGATCACACAACAACCACTTCTACTGCCCCCCCATCTCCCTCCCCTCCTCCTGCCACACCCCCTTGTCCTTGCTCCCCTGAAATCATTGCTGGCCCTGGATACATACCCCCCCCCCTTTCCCAACGAGATCTCCAAAGCGCCCCCACCCCCCCCCCCGCCCGTACAGTACAAACACTCATAGTGCTGCACTGTGAGTGTTTGTACTGTACCTCCCTCAAAGATCTGCTTTATCTTGCACTTAATCAACAGAAGCCGTATTGGTTCACATAAAAACCGACAACCCCCCCGCGCCTCTTCAATCGAAGCGTCTTAGCGTTGTTATTAGTGCATGAAAAACCCTCACAGCCAAAGGTTGCTTTGGTTGTGATGAAGCTGAAGTTTCAAATTGAAGTTCCACTCGTGCGTTTAGGAAAGCCTTATCAACCTGGACGTGGGAATTTGGTGAATTACTCTACTCGAGTTTATCTGATCTATACAAGATGCAACGGTGGGTTACATATACACTCAAGGAAAGACTATCAAACGTTTACAGAGATGTGGCAACCCTATTTGGCATATACAGTATGGACACATTGTCACCCTCTATGATGGACGGGTTGTAGATTTATAAGCTTTTTTGCTGTCAGCGCTTACTGTTGTCTATCTTGCCTCTCAACCTCATTTATTTGTTATTTATGTTTTCTCTCTCTCTTTTTTTTTTTTTTTTTGGGGGGGGGCAGGTTGGGGAGGGTTTTGAAGTTTTGTGTTTGTGTGTTCATGTATATACCTTGAAAAAATGCTGAAAATAAAATAATCTAAAAAAAAAAGATGCAACGGTGGGCTTGGACGCCATTTCTGAACAGTATTGGACTGGAAACTGACTTCCAGGACTCTGCGGCATGTGAGACGCACCGAGGTCGAGCCCTCGTCTCCACCATCAAAGCTGTTTTGTTGACTTAAGTTCACGCCAGCTGCTGAAATTTTTCACAAGATGGTCTTTGTTGAGCTCCCTGAGCGATTAACCCCAACGTTCGCTTCTTTAATATCTTTCTGAAGCAAAGCTGGTTCTTATTTCATATGCACACAACATCTGAAAGAAGAAGAAGAAGAAGAACCTGGGTAACCCGGTGGATAACCTGGTGGGTAACCCGGTGGTTTCTCTCTCTCACCAGCAAACCCAATCACCCCGCTGAAGATGGATATTAGAGGATATGATCCCACTGGCCGCAAGATCTATACCGTAGCTAATAATCACTCGCATCTGTGATGATACCATCCGTCATTAGGTCTATAAAACTTTAAACCTAGCGAGCAGTACCCATCCCAGACCATCTGACGGTACTTCACATCACCGTCACAGTCCCAACACGCTAAACACGCCGCTTTGTTCCAGACTCAACACATCGTGAAGGATTTATCACGCCAGGGAAGCGACCAGGTCATGAGCCAGGCCTGACCGCCATGTCTCCCACCATCTGTCTGAAAGGGATGTCGCGTCATGGGTGTTTGGGTGTGCATGTGGTTCTGTTGGTTCACAGGATAAGTCATCGTGGGACAGCAAGACTATAGTAAGACGGTAGTAAGCACAGGCAGTCTGACGCTGCTGCAGTCGCCGGTTTATCATTGATAACGTTCAGCTAATGCAACCATACCCCTGCAGGGCCACGCAGCCCAGATCCTGCAGGACGAGAGGTGCACGGCGTGTAGCATGTGGAAGATTCATTGTTGCTGGACTTGACGTTATTGTGTGACTTGCATATATTCCTGCGTTATCATTTGCATCGTTCTGTAATTACCCCAACCAACCGACCGTGGGCTACGGTGGCAGCGCTGTAGCTCCCAGTGCCAAGTTTCCTTTCGTTTAGTTCCTACGTGTAGCTCAGAAATAGCAAAGGAGCAAACAGAGTATATTTTACGGGAATTGCAGTTGATAAATGTTTATCATCAGTCAATAAACATAACTTAAAACATTTATAATACTTGGAAGCTTGAAATATTCATCGTCTACAGCAGTTCCAGAGTCCATAAAATGGTGTTACGACCAGTTTTGTGCTCGAGGGGGTCTTGTGAGTAAGACTGGCATCATAATTGAAATTAAAAAAAGGAAAAAGCCAGAAATGTACTTTTACTTAAATACAAGGACAAAAGCCGGCCAGTCCTGGTGATGGCTGCACACAAGCACTCACAAACATTGGCATTTCTGTACCTTTGCAATCAGCAAGGTCAAGTGAAGGATTCATTTTTCCTTTTCTGTTCTCAAGGAATGATTCTTCAAGTTCTCGTTCTTCCTCCGGGCCCTCTGAGTCAAACTTTGCTCATGAGCTCAAATTCTCCGAACATAATGTATTAAAGGCATCAGAAGAAGTGAGCGTTAATCCAACAGGTGACCCCGGAGCAAATAAATGAACAGAAGGATGTGCAGCCAGCAAAGACGCTCTTGGGCCTTGGGAGGTTCAGCTTCTGGGGCCGGTTTGGCTGTGAATGCTGGCGAGACCTTGGTAGGAGCTTCTACAGCGTCATTGACATTGTAAACTAATTCCTTTCATATCACAGAATAGCAGGAGGTCGCGAAACAAAACCGTTCATTTGGGAGCTTCATCGTCCAACAGAGGTTCAGACCACAAAAATCCCCAGAAACAGTTTCATAAATTGGAATGTGAGCTTTTTATACGGGGCGTATACGTGCAAACTGCCGAAGCTCACTTTCTTGATGGCTCTCTGGCCCTTTTTCCCAGCACTGGAAATAACTTCAAAGAGGGCTGGTAGCCTTGAGGAGAGAGGAAGCTGGATCCGGTTACAGAGCAGCAGCTGGGAGGGCCCTACAGGTGGGGCCGGCGCTCCACTCCTCCGGTAACACTATCAGGGATCCCTCTGCTTCACTTCTCAAATAATGAAGACTTCCTCTCTTTTGTCCCCTCCCCTGGGACTGAAAGGAACAATCACCAAAGCCAGCTGGGCATCCAACTTTTAGTTTGGAGAAAAACAGACCAACTGAAGGTCGGTGTGCGAAACAAAGACGGGTGTAAATGTCTCGGAGCGCCACTTTAACTGGCCGTCGTCACAGAAATGCAGTCCAGGGTATCCCCTAAGCAAGCAAACCTGGCTCGTCATCATCGCTCTCCCAGACGCCTCTTCCTCCCTGCCCCCTCCTTAACCTTCCCTGAAAATCACCTCCACGCCATCTTCTTAGCAGCAGCAGAGCAAACCAGTGTGGCAGTCCGGGTGTGAGCGGGGGACACCTTATACCATGTAAATGTCCTGACATGCAGAACAAGTCACCGGGGCTGACAGCTTTAACACAGAGCAGGACGCCGAGCTTGTGACTCTATTAACTCTCTGCGAGTGCATCCTGAAACTGTCAATGGCGCGTGTTGTGTGCACGGACGCGCACTCCAAAACAAAACAAAAACGTTTCTCTGGTGTCACTTTCCGCTCTCCAGTCCTTAAAACCCAGAGTGGCAGGAACAAAGGACGGGCCGACAGAGTTCAGGGGTCAACGCTGGGCTGGGTGCCACCGGTTTTTTGTTGTTTTTTTTGGGGTGGGTGGGAGTGGAAACAACTGCATCGGCCTCCGAACACGCTGCAGCATCACAAAGATGAAGTACTAACAGCATGCGCACTCGTGCCAGTCAGCATCAAGGTGCCACCGGGAATTAATTAACACAACCAACAGAGACACAAGCAGCAGGAAACGGGGCTCGAACTGCAGGCTCATGCTTCATCACCCCCCCCCCACACAACTATGAGGCATCTTTACGTTGCAAATAATCCACAACAACTCCGCCACGCTCGCTTCACGTCAAAGAGAAATGACAAAGACGGAGCATCTGCATCTTTGTACGACCGATTAATAATTCAGGACTGCAGGTTTTCAGTCGCTGTTGAAGTGCTAAATCAGGCGTTTTAAAGGTTCGGCCTGGGTCCAGCGTCAGCGCCGCTCCAACGTCAGTCGCATGACCCGCTCATCCTTTCAAACAAAAGTCAATGTCACTTCATAATGAGCTGTGATTAATGCCGCCGGAGCACGGCCGGGAGGCCGGGCGCGCATACCTGGCGCAAGTGTCGGAGGGCTGAGGGGTTGAGGTTGCTAAAAGTGGACCGAGGGGAGGATCGCAGTAATCAACACCTACGCTCTGAGCGGCCTTTGATGCTGCGCGGCGTCTTTGATGGCCCCTGCCACGGAGGAATGCTGCTCCCCCCTCCTTCCACCTCGAAAGCCCCCAAAGCTGAGGAATGCGGTGCAAGCTGCTGTTGCTCGGCCCGCTGGAATGGGATTAGGCCATAGGCCCATACCGCCCCTTCCTCTCCTCCACCCCTCCCTCATCCCTCCTAAAAGGACGACCATGAGCCAGCGCCTTCCTGAAAGCTTGGAGCAACTGCTTCATTCGGCACATCCACATGGTCGAGCTGGAGGTCTGCATCGGTTAATTGATGAGTTGCATAAAAGCCCCAATAGTTTCTAAGTTGTTGGGTTGTTTCATACAACTTTATCAGGCCTGACCTCTGCTTCAGCGTCGGACCGACCGCCACGCCTTACAATGACATGCTCCCGTTTCCATTGATAATTTTTAATCTGGGTATGAATCTGGATTGATTCATTTGTCAGGTGAAGTTGCTAAATGAGTTTAAAGCTTCCTGAAGTCGGTTTTCTCAGGATAAAAAGGTGAAACTTCCTCGAGTCCAGTTGCATCATTTCACATCTCTGATAGTCGTATATTCCAGCGGCGCTTGTCCTATAGGGAGGCTTGTTGCTACACAGGAGCCTGAATCATCCATTTGTAGGGTGCTAGTGTCATTCATTTGTTCATTTCTTTAATCTCCAATCCTCTTCAGGGTCCTACAGTGGGTGGAGCCAAACCCATCTGTCATCAGGCTAGAGGTGGGGTGAAACCTGCATGTTTTGGGATTGTAGATGGAGGCAGGAGCACATGGAGGAAGCCCAAACCAGCCCTCAGTCAGGGGTCATCCTGAATGTAATCAAGTACAACCGAATATCGTGAAGGTGTTGCTTATGTCAGGCTTAAGCCTTGGTGGGTGTGAATCTACGTACATCTGGGCAGACGACTGGGGCAGGAGGGACCGCAGATGTTTTATCCATCATTCTACCGTGAAGGGGCGCCTCTACACCCAGATGTTGATCTCTTAACACAGAGTTTCTGTCATCGTCGTCTACTGAGAGAATTCACCTGAGTGACATTACATGTGATGCCATCGGCTCAGTTGTTTCCAGGCAACGAAGCACAACACCGCAGCAATTTTCTTTATGTAAAGAAAATAGGCTTAATATGTGTACAACAAATTTATGCAAAGTTTAATTCAAAATATTTCAATTTGATCTTCTTTCCCCTCTTTACTGCGAGTTAAATCATCATATCTCCTGAATGGGGAACGACTCCGGCTGCAAGAGTAAGTAGGAAGTTCTGACTTCAGCAGTCTCCGTGTAAAAGTTTCATTCTCGAGTCCAACCTTTAATCCCAACTGGACTTGGAGCGCATGTGCAGGTGGCCTGTAATGATCTGGCGTGCTGGCACCCAATCAAATGCTGCACCTAAACCCTGCTCCCAGATATTACTGAGAGGGATGGAAACACTTCAAGATGACCAGCTGCCAACCATGCACACCAGCCCCGGCGTATCAAAGAGGAGAGCCGGAATTGAAATCAGAGTGAGGGCTCATGGGGCGTGTGTGTTAATGTGTGTGTGTGTGTGTGTGTGTGTGTGTGTGTGTGTGTGTGTGTGTGTGTGTGTGTGTGTGTGTGTGTGTGTGTGTGTGTGAGAGAGAGAGCGAGAGAGAGCTTCCGTGGGAGATGACTGTTGTAATCCTGACACTCTCAAAGGAGAGACAGACGGGGCTTTCTGCAAAAGGTCAGGTTCATTTTGTCCTCACAGACACTTAATGTAGTGAATGACCTTCCCCACGACAACTGCATAAACAAGCCGTTTTGGCCGGGCATGCCCTCGTCCGTCAGGGCCCGGCCCGGCCTAGCCAACCTGGGTGCTGGCGTGCACCGCACAACGTGTTTGCTGAGGATTGCAGCTTCCTGCCAGCAAGAGCTGGGAGGAATGTGTTCTTGACTTACTGTACATACACATGTTCACACACTTAAATGAATGTGTACCCCCCCCCCCCCCATCCCCCACCAGCCCCAACCCTCCGCCTCCTCCTCTCCTCTTGTGGACACAGGGTTGTGGGAGGGAGGGAGGCAAGGTGGAGCAGAAGGCAACACAAGTGCCGGTTTCAGATTTCAGCCGCCTTTGACTTGTTTTCTTTAGGAAACACTTACCGGGGGCTCCAACCAAACCAGAGGAAGTGCTCACCTGCATCACTTCCGGGTCGGACGGCTAAGGTCACGCTGTGCTAGGAGGAAGGAGGTGAGGAGCCGGGGAGGTATTAAAGCCCATGTGGAAGCCTTTAAGTGTCACCGGTAATTAACTTCACGATTTTGTTTCAAAATGCTCTAATCTTTAAAGAAAACAGGGAGGACTCGGGGCAGAGTGGGGGGGGGGGGGCTTTCCTCGTCAAAACTGGCTCAAATAGAATCAGTCTTTGACAGCTTCCCAAGTCATTTCTTGGCTCGCTTGCGTTTGCTTTTTGTTCCGTTCTCCCGTCTTTCTTGTGCCGCTCTTGTTTCTGTGAATGGCTGCGTGATCACCTTTCACGACAGCCGAGAGGAGGAGGAAACAGGAGGAGAGCGCGAGCCAGAAGCTCAAGGCCCTCCGAGAAGGTAACCATATTCCAGAATGAAAAGAAAACGTGACTAAATAAAGCTGGCGCCATCTCTGAGCGTTACGGGAAATGCAAAAATAGATTAAAAAAAAAGGACTTTTTACACAATAAATAGGCAGTTTTCTGTTCCTAAAAACAGAAACTCTCTCAACTGACAATTATTATCATTTCATTGCAGATCTACGGATGCGATTAGTTCACATGATGAAGGTACAGTTTAGACAGATACTTAATTGGTGCACACAGTGATTTATTTAAGAACCTGTCAAACCGAAGAGCTTTTAGAGACACAGAGTATTTTTTTTCATGTTGAAATATAAGTTTCAAATAAATTTGAAGGAATATTTATTCACTTTTAGGAATCATCTAAATCTCGTGATGTGAACCTTCTAAACCAACTGGAAAGAAACAGGACGTTTGGGACCAAGTCAGTTCCAGGGGCGGGTATTGCCACGGACCTCAGGATACACATCACGATATGATAAAATATTGTGATATCCAAATCTTTCGATATATTGCGATGTTATACAAAGTTGGATGAAAATTGTAAAAGTCATTATACATCTTAAAATCCGAGTTGCACGTAACCCGGTGTTTGCACTTCAGTACAATGTCGTTCAAATGATCCATGCTGTTTTATTGTAACTATACAAGCTAAAGTTACAACATATTGGCATATATTTTTCATATTATTTACACAATATAAAATCAACATTAACAATATTATTTAAGCCCATGTATACAATAAAGTCGGACTGGATTTACAACCCATCTGGAACAGGGTTTATTATTTGAAAAAGATAAAATATCGATATATAATCGGCCGGCAAAGTACCTCAATATATTGCCCTATCGATATCTTTGCCCAGCCCTAGTCAGTTACCAAAAACCATCATCAGCAACAGCTATGAGATGAAGCCGTCTCACGGTGCTGCAGAAGCAACCAGGACACAAGACAGTAATGAACGAAGGAAGAGAAGGAAAAGAAAACAAGACAGTAACCGAGCCAGAAACCAAACAAGAGTCAATCACAGACAATGTGGTAAAAGCACCTGAGCCTCCACGCCTCTAGGGGGCCCCTCTGAGCTACACACTGCAGCAGTGCAGTGATATCAAAGTGGAGCTTTCAGCCTTAAACCTCAGAGGACAGGTGGTCCCGGATTTTAAAAACTGAAGTATAATTGTGGATCGATAAGAACTTCCAGTTAAATCTAGTGACAAAAGTGCTGATTGCAACCAAATAAGCGCTCACTTCACCTTCCCCTTGAGGTGAGCACTAAATAATTCGTCTTGCTACCTCAAAAGAAACAGACATTCTTGTTTTCACATCCCAAATATTCAATTCAAAGCGTTTAAGGTTTGAGGCCTATAGGATGAATAACACAGGAACATTTCCATATCACAAATGCGTTTTCAGTGGCAACAAAATACTGAGTTAGTGACATCTTAAATTAATTGGCTAATAACAGGGATCGTAGGTTTCTGTCCCTATACGGATCTCACTTTGATGATGTGCCAAGGAGGAGGAGAGCAACCCTTTCCAGGCTTTACGTCGACTTCAAAGTCAATTAATCTTTGCTGTAAAACAAACTCATGCTGTTACATAAACAAAAAAAAGAAGAGACATTTCTATTTAATAATATTTCATCTAAAGTCTTCATTTCGGGCACATGAGAGGAGCCTTGAGAACACGGGGAGCTGCGAAGCGAGAGCCGTGCCGAGGGCACCGGGATGGATCAGTGGGTAGATCCATCCCACCTCTGAACTTGAAAGCAGCAGTCGTCCCCGCATGTATTTTCTGCCTCTCCCCGTGCTCACTCTGACCAGTGATCGGGTTAGACAAGTCCCTCTATTCAGAGCTACACAGCAATACTGATATCCCCGAGGAGAGGGAGGAGGTGGAGAAGAAGAAGGAGGGGGGGGGGGGCGAAAAAATCCCATCTGAGAGATTAACTCGCAGCACCCAACCGAGCCGGAGCTGGGTTCACTGGCTCACTCAGTCCTATCTTACCTTAGTCTCCTTTTCTAAACCAAAGCATGTCTTTGATACTCCACTAAGAAGGAATCTGGAGGCGTAACAGGTTTCTTTTGTGCTTTGCACTGTGTACGCCAAGGCTGGGATTTCTTTTCTTCACCCACCCCTCCCTCCCTCCCTCCCTCCCTCCCTCCTTCCCCTCCTCCTTTACTTCTCTCCCTCGTCCCTCCAGCTTCATCTTCTGCTTCCCTTCCCCCATCCCAAACACAACATGAGTGAATCCTCCGTTTCCGAAATCGCCGTCGTAAAACTTTTTCTGCCGTCCAAAAAAACAAAACGATCCCTTTGTGCTCTTTCAGACGTGCACTTTCCGTGCATCAAAGCAAGGCACGCAGCTCTGGGTTTCGACCATGAGAGGTGGGATTCTGGACAGACACAGTGGTGGTGGGGATGGGGGGTGGCTTTCGGGTGAGGTTTGACTCCCCTCGGAGATTTTCTTAAACCCATTACATCAGCTTTTTTCTGCTTCACGGCTCCAAGTCCGGGGCTATTGTGAGGGTCGAAAATTACCTAAATTGACATTCAGAGTGGTTGTGGTTGGTTAATTGTGGCCGAGCATGTCTAGCATAAATAAAGCAAGAATCAAAAAGGGACCTGTTCCTTCAAGGCCTTCACGGCGTCTGCTTCGTAGCCACGGCATGTAAAAGTGGTCGTGCCTGAAATCACGCAAGTTTCATCGAAAATGCCTTGCAGGGCCGAGAAGAGCAGACTGGAGGGGGAAGTGTGAAATAAGTAATGATGCCGCAGTCCTGCTAAGCTCGACCCACACAGTCTAATCAAAAAGGTTTCACAATGGCGGCGGCGCCCCCCCCCCCCCCCAAAAAAAAAAAATGAAAGAAGAATATAAAAAAAGAAGAAATTCAAAATCAAAAGAGGCCACTTGCTGGTGCTGAGCAAACTGACCGGCCAGACTGTCAAAAGCTAGCGGGAACGTCAAAGGCGCTGCTGATCTCTCTCTTTCTCCCCTGTGGTGATCAAACACTGGTTCGTTCCCCGGAAGAGGTCGAGGAGAGGGAGGGAGAAGAAGTAAACGGGAGCTTTGGTGCACCGTAGGAAGCTGGCCACCAGCAGAATAACCAAGCTGTGCGCACAAAACAGCAAGCTTTCTTTCTGTTCCACAGCGAGGGGGAGAAAAAGAAGAAGAAGTGTAGGCAGAGGAGGGAAGAGTGGCGGGGCAAACAGCGAGGGGTAAGGGCTCAAAGGGGCCTGGTTGCCCAGGAGAGGGGAACCCATCCCTCCAGTAATGTCCACATCACTATCTGGCTGTGGGCCGGGCCCCATAGAGGTGCGCTTTCAGTCCACTTGGAGGGCGGCGGCGGCGGCGGCGGCGGCGGCGTGGCACGCCAGTGAAAGGGATGGCCGCAACCTCAAAGAGCAGCTGGACTCAACTTGGAGAAGCTCGGTGTGCGAGCACGAGCTCGAGATGAAGCACGACTGTGTTACCTGGAGCACCTGAATGGTGGCCCAATGAGGTGCAACTGGTTGCATTTCCCTTCGGTAAAACCCCATTTTAATCCAAATGGATGGTTTATTATGAAAATGGCTCGTTTCGGTGCAGCCAACTTAATTTTTGTAAACAAGACTCATCTTTCACTTTAAGTGAGCTAAAAAGTTCAGTTTTCAGCGCCGATCATTTGACTTCCAGAATTTGTTTTACATTTAAACAAACAAAAAAAATATCACCTGCAGGTCAACATCAATAAAATCTATTACGCCTCACTTTTACAATCGTTGACAAAGTGGACATACACCTCAAGCCTTTATTCCCCACAAGTTAGGTTCCCATAGCGATCCAGCCGCAACCACCTTCTGGGAGCTAGAACAATCTGGTATGTACACAAACAACCTCCACCCTCACTCACCGTGCCTCCGCACACACCAATAAATGGGGGGTGGGGCCGCAGTGGCCATCGGACAAACAGTGTTTTTTGGACCTCTGCCGAGCGGGGCTATTGTGCAGATGAGCAGTAAAGCGAAAGAGAAGGGTCGGGGAGGGGCGGTGGCGGCCTTGAGGCTGCTTCAATGCAAGTTTCATCGGCGGGTGGAAGGAAAGAAAGGAAGAAAGAAAGAAAAAAAGAGAAAGAAAGGTGCCAACATGAGGCCTGGTCAAACTGGTGGAAAGAACAGCGGCAGGTGTCTGCAGGTGAATAAGAAAATACAGTATGTGTGGGGTGTTATCTTCGGTGGTCTTCTACTCACCCGGGATCTACAATTCCTCCCCTAATTCCTTCCATGTTACTTCCTTCTTGGTGCCATCATGGTATGTGCTGGGGGATACATACAGATAAGGCTTCTGCTGCCACAAGTCAACCAGATCTGCTTCTTTGTTTTAATTTTACTCATTTGGTTATGATCTAGGGCCAAAACCACATATTTGGATATCTGGGTATTCATCCTTTGCCCAGTCTCAAGCAGGCATTGACTCTCATGCATTGGCTGCCACAGCAGTCACCTGCAATAAAATTTCAGTTCACCTTCTCCGTTAAAAGAAAAGCAACATGCATGAAAGACCTTCGCTATGTGGCAACATTTGAAGTTGGAGCTGGAAATCGGGGGCCGAACAGCCTTGGAGCATCATCGATTCAACATAATCAGCTGTGTGGACAATAGTTGGCAATGGTAAAAACAACAAGCACGAATAATACTGCTATAGTCGCGGCGGGATTGCTAATATTTTTGCAGCACTAAGGAGTCCAGGTGTGAAATGAAAAGAGGTACGCCCTGCTGTGCAATTTCATTTTCATTTTGTAGAAGTGTTTTAATTTATACTGAAATAATTGCTTGGCTATCATCACCGCTAGCGGGAGTTCTGGGGTCGACCCCCGATCCTCAGCCCCCCCAACGGTCGTTATTTCCATTACACTTTAGCTCCACCAGGTGCCAACCATCTAACTTCCAGGTTGAGGCTCACGCAGAACTAAGATTCGTTGCTGTTCCTTGCAGTTGGTTAAAAAAACGTTTAGTTCTCAATCGTTTCATTTCACATCCATGACATTCATGGTTGTTATACCACATCATAAGCAATAAATGTACTAATATGACTGATTGGCAGTCAGCTCAGCCAATCCCCACTTGTTATCACTTCCTTATTCATTATCGTTATGTTACCGCCCTTCGCGAAGCAACTATTCGTTTGTGCGAACCCCAAAAAAAAAATTGTATCCGGCGGTAAAAGTCTGACGGCAGCTCTGCAAATATTTCAAGCGGGGTTCGGCTGAAACAGAGCAAAGCTAACTGATTGACATGCATTGGGCATGTTTCCGTCAGCTTGCTGAGCCAACATGGCTGCGCTCTGTATGAATGAAAACAGGCTTCAAAATCGGTCTTCAGAAACCAATGGGTCACTTGACCAAATGCTCCATCCATTGCTATATACAGTCTTTGGGTGCCACAGAAGAACCGTTGACCAAGCAAATGACATTGCAGACCACGTTGTGGCAGTATTGTATCTTTTTTGCTGTTTTAAAGAAGCCAACAGCATAAAAGGAGACTAAAAAGAAGACTGCAGAAAAAGAAGAGGGATAAGAAGAAACAAGTAGACAGGGAGAGTGATGTTTCCTGCATTTTTGTCTGCTCTTTCTTAGCATACGCCACAGCAGTAGTAATTTAGATCAAAAGAATCAAACTCGCGGAGGAACCCACAAGGTTCCTGAAGGCCTATTTTGCAGGGGCGTTCCAGGTAATGTGGACGTGCATCAGAAAATCCAACTTCACAAAACCTGCTTGAAACCCCTGCTAGTGCAAACCCAGCAATCATGTACACTGATATATCAGACACTTTTATCCTGGTACCACACACATCAAACTGAAAAGTACGGGTCCCTCTTTCTGACGGTCCAGATGCTAGTTATAAACTGGCCCAGTTTGTTAAAAGACAGCACAGCAGACATGAAAGCTGAAGTAATGCAACAGCAAGCCAGCGGGTCGTAGATGAGTCATAGCTCGCCTCTACTACTGATGAGGCATCCACCAATTTCTCAGGGGAAAAAGAAACACCAGCAGGAAATCTGATTTCATTCTTGGTATGCTCTCAGCAGGTGGGATATTACACAAGCCCTGAATAAATTCCTCTCAAACACACAGGGTTATTTTCTTCTTCTTTACTCTAAATCTTCTCGTTAAGGCTCTTGGATCGTATGTCTTACTAGTCACCTTTGAGCCACATAAACAGGAGGTCTGGGTGTGGATCTATATCATCCAAGTCTACACACTGCCTGGGGACAAAGTCTGAGGATTTCATACATCCCACGATGGAATAGGAAACACTTCAGATTCTGTCACTTGAGTAATTATTGATTTTCAGGGCTTCAAAGGAATTTGCGAAGTGACTTCCATCACAAATGTATTAAAAATAATGCCTTCCGTGCATTTAGCAGGCACGTACTCAAACCACCTTGCAAGTGAGGATACATTGTGGAGCAATGTTTTAGGGTTTAGTATCTTACCCAAGAACACTTTCTCCACATTTTTCATTTAATATTTATTCAAGAGCTAATCTGTGACTGGAAACATGTAACCCACTCTGTCAACAGCAACATGACATTAATGGTAATTACGGGCAAAGAAAAACAAACTAAATTAGACCACAGTCCTTTTATCACTTCACCCCTTGCACAGTCTGCATCTTCCCAAAAATGCATGCATGTGCTCAAGGCAACAGAACGTTTGTCCTTCTCCAGCAGGAGCAAACTAAATAATCTGCAATAGGGTGAGAGGGAGGGAAAAGAAAGTTTTAATTGGTGTGGAAATAATTCCATTACCATATAGCTAGTATATAAAGGGCGATTTGTTCTTTTGATCACTCTGGAGAGTATTTATGAAGTCACTGTGGGATCAGCCTGGGCCCAGGGGCAAGGCCAGCCACCAGAATTCCTCTGAACATTTGTTTAGCAGCAGGCCAAGTGCAGAACGGTGCACAAACACAGTATTGTTCTAGCCCATCTCACTGGTCGCGCTACCAGTGGTTCAAGCTGACGAAGCCCGAAAGAGAGAGGGGGGAAAGAGAGTTTGGAGGGGGAAGAGTTGAGGGTTGGGAGTTAGCAGACCTTAGGGAAAACCACCGCTCAGGAGTTAAACATCAAACCAAAAGCTTTTCCTCTCAGCAATGTTCACAGGGGGCTTTGAATAGGTAATAGCCAACATCTAAAGATCGGGACGTTTCACAGTTGAGAGGACTGTTCCTTCACTCAGCGGTCAGACCTCTTTTTCCCCCCTAACTCGACCACCTCTTTGGACTCTACTTTGTTTTTATTACAACTGAAGCCAATGAGCTCAACACATCCATGTATCTGTGAAAGAGGTTCATCTGCCCCCGGAATCCAGGACAGCAGCGTTTTTTTGATTTTATTGGAAAGAAGGAACAACTTTACCAACTTCGACCTTCTGATGTTTTACCACCCTCTAGTTCAGGGGTGCTCACACTTTTTCCAGCATGAGAGCTACTTATAAAATGATCAAGTCAAAATGATCTATCACCTACTACAAAAAATGCAAAACATATATTTATTTATAAATATATTGGGGATTCTTTATATTGCATGAGCCAATATTGCACAACACAACACAATTAACTATGTTCACTCAAAAAACTAAGGATCTTACCAAGAAATGTTCTTATTTCTAACCTAAAAATGCCATTACACCTGATATCAGACATAACTTAAAAGGTTAGGTGTTTTTCCCACGTGTTTCAATTGAACTTTCATTTGTGTCAAGCAAATTTGAAGTTCTAGTTAAGTTTTAAGTTAGAGTTTTGGCAGTGTTCAAAATAAAATGATGAGCCCTGCTGTATTGGAGCACATTAGACACCAGTGCTGCTTGTTTTATCCATGAATGACTACGGACGTAAAATTGAAAACTACCCAGTTAGCTTTATTACGTTTTTATTTTCCTGACATTTTCTGCCTTTTCTTTTAGTTAAAACTGTAGCGGGAACAGAGGTTTATGTACCGGGTAAAGGCTGATTTATGGTTCTGCGTTACAACAACGCAGAATGGTGCGCGTCGCTGCGTACCCTACGCCGTAGGCTACGGCGTAGCCGTGGCAACGCCAGCCGGACCGGCGCTCTCCGCCCTCGCCGGAGAGCGGCGTAGACTCTGCGTCGATTTAACGCGGAACAATAATTTTGGCTTTAGAGGGGGAACATAGGAGAACGGACCAGAAGAATATAGCGTGGATTAAAAATAAAAGTTAAGCACTGAACTACATGTGTCTCCCGTCTGAGCCATTGCAGACTGCCTGAGCACGGCATGTTACAAAACAAACATATCCGCCGCCTCTTTCTTCCCCCTTTAACGTGCGCAGCGCATGGATGTACGGCGCAGCGTCAACGCGTTGTGTCGCATTAAATGTAGTCCGGGCGTAATACGAGGATTTGAGCTGGTGAAATTTAACGAAAAAAAAAAAGAAATTAAAAGATTCCTCGAGGCAGAGAAAATTCCTCTATCATTTTTTGTAATCGAATTATTCGAGGAATCATTTCAGCCCTAGAAAAAACCAAAGGCTGAAAACTGGATGTAACTCGCTTGTTAGTTAGTTAGCACTTAGCGCAGTTGTTTGCTCATGCGCAGCGACCTATGACCTCAGACAAAATTCAGATGTCATCTGATTGGCTGCCCTGTATATCAATCAAAAGACGGGATGGATGATAGGTTGACGTCAATTTTTTTAATGTCACGCGATCTACCAATAATACCTTTGCGATCGACTGGTAGATCGCGATCGACGTATTGAGCACCCCTGCTCTAGTTGCTACATGTCATCTCATGTGTAGTAGTGGGGAGGCAACATTAGGAAGTAAGGGGTGTTACGGTACAGGCATTCATACTGAACCGTTTTGGAACAGGGCCATCGGTACGGTGCAACTGTGTACCGATCCGAATACAATGTTTAACAGTAGCTAGTGTACAGGATGTTTTATGTGCAGAGCAACTTTAAATCCGAGTTCCCACATGGACATCTTAAGTGGCGGACTGGAAGTTTGTAGTCGGCACTGGGCTCCCACCTGCTAGCATCATGGTTAATGCAAACAAGAAGGCAGAGTTTGAAGACCCTCCTTTATCTTTAAGGGCTCCTGTTCGGGAACACTTCGGTTTCCCGGTGAAAAACAACAACAGACAAAGACAACACGCCAAGCCTCATAACGCCTTTGAAATCTCGCAAATGTGAATATCGCTGCTGCAAGTAAAAAGAAACCAGCACTGTGTGTGTCCACGCAGCAACCTATGGCATCTAAACAGGCTTTTGCCAGTAATTCAGATCAGGCTGAAGCTATAACTAACGCTGTTGGTGTTTCTATAACTGTGGATCTGCGAGTTGTTGAGAACATGGGTTTTATATTTTGTTTAATTTGAGAATATTTTTCTTATTGGAGGACTTGGTAATAGAATTAAGCAGTATTTTATTTTTTATTCTTATTTTTACATATTTTTTATTTTCATTATTATAGGAAAATGTATAAACTGTTGTTTGCAAAAGTTGAAACCGAGGTACGAGGTGCAAGAACTCAAAAGAACGCAGTCCATCTTAGACAAACACTGGCACCATCTGCTCGGGGAGTTCTTGTGGTAGGGGAGACGGTTGTGCGATAGAATGCCGTCGTTCTACATCACTACTGATGGAGACTAAGAAAGTTCCTCATCTCCAGGATCTTTCAGCTTTTCAGAACAGAAAAGAGACGGGAAGAAGAGACGAGTGCTGCCCCTGTTTGTCTTATGTTAATAAGAGGCATTTGTGTATTTTCTGTTTGCAACTATTTAAATCTGGGTACAGTGAGTGAAATAACCGGAGTCAAATTCCCTGTCTGGCATGTTCAAACTTGGCCAATAAAGATGATTCTGATTTACATTGGCAGATATCCTGTGTTTAACACTCGCATCGAGTGTGTCGCCTGTCGTTTTTATATTAACTGACATTGGGGGTCGTGTCAAGCTGGCCCTGCCAATAACTCGCCTCGGAGAGTGCACTAAAACATGGATCAGGACTGATGTAAATGTAAGTGACGCAGGGTGGCGGGTCATAGGAGGAATTGGTTGATTCATCTGCTCCATCTCCTGCATCATCCAGCCCAACTGACAGATGCCAGGCTGTCATGTTACGTAGTACCACTCGATAACGCCTCCTGAATCATCTTCCCTCCGATTAACCCGGCTTCAGACCCCAGAGAGGCAACAACACTAACCTAACATTTATCCTGCAAGCGCGCATTAAACACACGTTCTTCATCCGGGGATAATAACGGCGCCTCATCTAAAAGCACCAATTGACTTCTCAGAATGACTCCATGCAAACTAAGTCCAAGACTTTTGGCGCTGGCTACATTAGCCCCGTAGCCACGCATATTAAATCTTTCTTTTTAGTCTAGTTTTGTACTGTTTTATGCCAATTTCACTTCCCTTTGAACTCATACCATAGCTATATCTTTGGCATTGTCATCTTTCTGTGTTGGCCCGCATGGTAACCACCGTCTCGCCTGCCTGGGAGGGAAGACTCCGGGCCGCGGCCCAACCACGGAAAAGGGTCTAGGATGGATGGATGGACTGCATATACTATTTCTATTCCTTCTTGTGTCCGTACTTAATTTTTTTCTTGCTTGATGTTTTGTGTTTATAAGCTACTAGTTGTGTGAATTCCTATTTCCTTTGGGATCAGTAAAGTATCCATCCATCCATCCATGCCGGATGAAAATATAAAAATGGCAGATAAAGACGAAGGAGCAGGAAGGATTTGTTCGTCTAAATTAACAAGTGTCTCATTGTTACACCTCGGGATTACACCTAATTTTGTAGATCCAAGCATAATGGATGCTAAAATAGGTTGTATGGACTTTCAAAAACATACTGGCAAGTCTGGCCTATTTTTGCATATGAAATTCCATTGCAGCTATGGGTCAAGACCTCTGGGTCCTTAGGAAAGAATGTGTGACTTGAAACGGGAGAACATAAGGGCTGCTTGCATCCCCATGGCTTCCCAGCTGGGAGGACAGCATTTAGATCAAAGTGTTGCTGTGAATCTTCAAGATGGGCGATGGGGACAGTTGAAGAGTTTGAGAAACCTCTCACTCTTCATGAGTCACATATGGAACCTCCATGTCCTTCTTGGACCGTTTACAGCTTATAACATAATTAGACCACAGCCATTAGGACCTCCATGTGTGTGCTGCTTGCATCCTAAAACATGAGCAGTCAGAGCAGCGCGTTTGCTTCACGTTCGTCTCTGCCATCTGAATGATGCAGTGTTGCATGTAAAAGGAAAACTGAAGACTTGTTAAAAAAAAAATAAGAATAAAAAAAACCTCCTGCGCTGCAGCCACGGCAGGTCCTTTTCCCCTGAAACGCCCCGTCTACTTAAACGTGAGGGCAAAAGACACCTAAAGGCAGCAAACGTGTACCTCAGCTTTAAACTAATAGCGGATCTAAACGTTGATGAGCTGCAAAGGTAAACAAGCTCAAACCAAATGAATACAAAGTACTAATCAATTAAATTCTGTGGCTACTTCTAATTCGATTCCAAAGAAAATCTTTGGATTTTTATTTCTCTTTTTGAATCCAAATATGAAGCAAGTTGTTGAGTGCTGCATCAAAAAAACATTAGCTATCAGAGAACTGCTGTTGATCAATGAAGGGACAAAACCTGGTGCAGGAGAGGGATTAAGGAGCAGTGGTTGTGCTGCTCCCGAAGGATGCGACTAGCAAAGACCAACGTGTACATGTTGATTCTCAGATCAATGCTCATTTCAGCAGGACCGGTGTCATTGGTATAATCGGTTGCCCTCCAAACGGAAGGTTGCTGGATCAATCCCCAGCCCCCACGCATGCCAAACTGTCCCTGGGCTAAACACTGAACCCCACATTGCCCCGGCCACTTTTAGTGCTGCTCTCGAGCCCAGAAAAATGGGGGGGGGCGCGCTGTGTCAGGGAGGGCAGCTGGCATTAAAAGAAACAAACAAACAAACAAAAGAAAAGATGCCAAATCAATAAGCAGAACAGGATGATCCATATTGGTGATCCCTGCGAAACAGGGGAGAACTAAAAAGGCATTTCATAAGAATTACTTCACCGCCAACTTGGTGTCAAACCAGCATCAAGTAATATTACGAATCCAAGTACCTAACGAGGGTGAAACATCCAAACACAGGTGAGAACACGGTCGGCTGCTGCGGGCCCTTCGCTCCAAACTAACCTGGGTGTACAAGTGTAGCCACCATGTCACAATAACAAGTGCCGGTCTTGGCGGAGAACACAGCGTCTTTTGTGGGGAGAACCATGACGACCAGCATCTCCTGTCGGGCGTCTGCCCCTATGGGATCGCCGAAGCCTTCAGACCCCCAGCACCTAGTCTGCAGTCAGCAAGGGCCCAGCCCAGAGGAACCTGTCATCGCTACCACAGAGGCCTCTATTCATCCCCACAAAGACAAAGCCAAAAGTGTACAGCAGCCATCCAAAGCATCCCAAGCATCCAGATCTCCTCCAGTGATATCGGTTTTGCCTTTTCAGAGACGATGCTTTAGTTGACCCGTCAACCCCGCTTTCCTCCCCTCCGAGTCCAAGGATCTGTCCATGTTGTGGGACAAGAATCTCATCTAAAGACAGGTACCCTCACAGTGGAAACCTTTACTGGTTCTGTAGATTCCCAAATGATAGCACCGGAGTCTTGTTTCAGGATTAAATTCATATTTATATTTAACAATATGCACTTTGATGTTCCGTGACTTTAATGTGCGTTTTGATCACATACAAGTGAGAGATAGGATCAGTCCAATCAGTCCGGGGCCCAAACTCAGGATATCAGTAACCTCACATATCAAAACAGGAACAACAATAACAATAATGATTATGGTATTATTGAATATTGGAATCAGTATCGGCTTTAGGAGCTGGAATAAAGAATAGTGGGTCCGTTCCTTGAACAAAAACTGTAAACAGCCAACCCTAACGGATCAATATTACTATACCCTTATGCAAATGTCATGAAACGCAGGCGTACGGGACTAAGAAGAGCTCGCTGCGCCTGTTTAGGAGTGACACCGCAGGCTCTCGTGTCAGACCCTTTCCGGCCTGGCTTTCCTTCAGCCACACTGGGCCCCCCGAACTCTCATGCTGAAATCTCCACCTGCTGATAGCATCAGCCCCTCCAGTCTGCTGCCCCCCCCACATCCCACCCCCACTCTCTTGGGCATGTGTGGTGGCCACTGATAAAAGAACTGCAGATAAGAGGAAACACAAGCTGCAATGAGGAACACACTGCCAACTGAAATGGAAAGAGCAGGAGATAGCTAGAGAACGAGAGGAGGGAGGGGTAGAAAAACAGAGAGCAAAGGGTGGGAAAAGGGAATGGCCTGAGGGTAAAGATGGATTCTGAAAACGATCACAGGAGCACACTGTAGGTATAATGAAAGTTGGTGAGTAGAAGTCAGAGATAAGGATGCTCCAGCAAAGGAAACTGAAACGCACGCAGTTTGAGGAAAAACCAACAAAAAGTAGCTGCATCCATAAATCCATGGCCCCATGCCCACACAGCCTTGTTTTCTTTAAGGGGTGCAAGTTTTCTGCAGCACAGTCCAAGAGAGACTGAACACATTCCCATTTAATGCAAGACATCCCTTAAATAATATTAAAAACCACAATTACTTCCATAATCTGCCGTTTCTGGACCATTGCTTTGAGAAAAACAGAAAACAGTGAATATAAATAATCTGAGCCGCTGACAAGGGCCATGAGTGGAGAGGACAGGTGCCACAATGACACCAGTGACCTCCAGGAGATGTATGCATCCCATAGCGGTGTCCCCTTTCAAGATGGACACCGGTGGGACGAACCAGTTGGTCCACTTCAGGGTGTTAGCACAGCAGTGGGTCGCGTCCCTAAAGCTAGGAAACACCCACAGCTTAGGCAAGATCTGGATCAACCCCTTGGCAGTCTGGACATCTTTAGGAATAAATATCGTATTACTGGCCATGTTTTAGGTATTTAAGAGGTTTTTTTCTGATCCTGAAGTATAAAATCCCTTTCTTTTTCCTTGAGATATTTTAAAACCAAGCTCTTCATTTAGGTTAAGTGTTAAGTTATGCAGGCTACAGGTAGTCCTGGTATACCTGTAGCACATTGCATGAATGTGCTTGAAAACGCTCATTTGTCTCAGGTTTACGCAGCGCACCAGGCGGCCTGCTGTTGGTGCAGATTCAGAGAGCGAAGCGTCCTGTTAATCCAACAGTTGTCTGGCTGCGCTGAAAGTCACCTCTGATTCCAGCTCCAGCAGTCGTGTCAGGAATCCACATACCAAGCGGCCGGATATCCTCTAGTTAAAGAGGGTCTTCTAAGCCGGGGACATGTGTTGGGTGACTGGAGAGGGTGACAGAGGATATAGAGCTGGGTTTTTTTTGTTTTTGGAATGGGTTGGTGGCGAGGATGTACAGGCCGTGCTAAACAGGCCTTCAGAGTGACATCAGTGTCACTTTGAGAGGATCTCCCGTAGAAACCAGCGCATTTTTCCCTGCCGATCCATTTCGTGCCGCCCCGGCGAAAAGTGCTGTCGTTCCTGTTCCGAGCCTGCGAATCTGTGCATCTGTGAATGGCTTTTGTGTCGCTGTCGGGGCAGAACAAAGTGAGTTCAGGTTACTGCACTCCTCCCGTTATTGGCCCACATTGTCTCTAATTATTCCAGCAAACATTGACACAGCATGTGTGGTCTCACATTTATACACCCTCCCCCTTCCATTCGCATGCTGAACAGAGACAGGAGGGGAGAAAAAAAAGAAGAGTAACAACTTAAAAAAAAGAAGGAAAAGAAAGTTTGAGTTCATATTCACCGTTTTTGGGCTTAATTATTAAGATTATACGTGAAGGTGCTATAAGTTTCAAGGTCTCTGAACCAGTATACTTTGAGGTCATCGTGATCATATGGTGCCTCAACTCCTAAGAATTAATGCACAGCGCAAGCTTTTAATTCATAAACAGCCAAGATCAATCAAGATGGGGTGAAACAAAAAAAAAAATCTTTTCTGGATGCAAAAACTAAAAACAGACTCTCCACAACTCTGCACACTCTAATTTAAATTCTGAAGCTTTCTCGTTGCCGGGGCGATGCAAACTCCAGCTCCTGCAAAACAATAATTATAATGAATGTATGCATCAGTACCTCACCAGAATCCTCTGTCCTTGAGCTCAGCTTGAAGCAAAGCTGCAGAAAAGCTGACTGAACTACAGAGAAAGCTGGGGCCCGGGGGCTCGGGGGCCGGTCGGTGCGAAATCTAATCATCGACACGTAGAAAGGGTGGGAACAGACCAGATGACTTAACACAACACGATCCAAATGTTTATCATTTGGTCATAATGCCATAAAAACAAAAAAAAAAACATAAGAGAGAATTCACATAAAAGCTTTCCTCAGCAGATCCGATCCAGATTTCTACTCAAAGGCATTACGACCAATGGACTGATTCATCTGGTAGGAAGTACGACATTTTCAGTTTCACAGTAGGGTTTTGATTAGCGCTAACTGGATAAAGAATTTCTGAAATTGCACAATATCCTTTGAGATTTCACTCTTGGCTTTGCAGATGGCGCTGAGATGACAGAGGATAGGTCGTAGCTACACGAGCGCGGCGTCTCCACGTGCGTCAGCGCTCAAGAGCTGCAGTCCAGAAATCCCTCAAAACATTTCACTGAAGCCTCTCCGTTGTGAAACTGAATGAAACTTTTTGCCAAAAGGGAAACTGTAGAGTATTTTTACCATAAATTGAGAATACACAAACTCACAACTAATTTTTCTAACAGTTGGGAAGTACCAAGTGTGACAGATGGAAAGATGTTACTGCAGTTTGAAGAGATCCCCCTAAACGTGCCGGGCTGCTGATTAATATCCTGCAAAGTTGTCTTCATTGACACATCAGGATGATGCTTTACATTTTTTTTCTCAGACTCTTTACCTGATATCATCATTACTAGTAATGTATCACTCCCGAACCAGATTACAGGTTTACGACGGGCAAAGAAAGGAAAGTCAGTACGTTTACATGCCCAGTTTAGTCGAGCTGTGGCCATTAAACTGAACTCCTTTCTTTGTCCGAATGTGCGTTCCCGTGAGTGGAGCTGATTTACCGACCAATGTCGACAAACTGTCCCAAAAGATACTTTTTTAAACCTACGATTTCAGCCATTTTTCTAACCTCATGTCAACTTAAATATAAGCATAAATATCTGGATTTTTTGTTTGTAAATGAAGCTGAATTGAATAGATTTGCTTATTCGCTAGAATTTCACAGATTATGTTTTGTGTAATTGGCATCCATTGAGGGCTGGACCCAAATATTCAGATACCTTGATATCACATCATTAGGTAGACCTTCTGCAAACAACCAGTCGATGCTTGCGTTCGTTTTCACTGCTAAACAGAAAACAACAGACCTAAGACCTCACCTTAAATTAAAAAATGATAAGACAAAGGCAACCTGCCAGATGAGCAGTTACAATCCGGCCCGCTAAGACGACACAGCAGCCACTACAGCAGCCACAGCAGTTAATGTGCTTCCTGCAGGGATGATGAAACAGCTTCACATAAAGATGCAAAGATAACTAAATCAATGCATCTGCTTAAGATTTGTTTTTCCTCATATAAATCGCGGTAAATACGTCAACAATGGGACAGTAAGGGAAAACCTCCACCAAACTGGAACACCGCATCATGACTTTTGGATTTCTAGAATTGACAGTTGGTGGATTTGTTTTGTTCCTTTTGTGCCACAAGTGTCCCAAAACTGAATAAAGCAAATCTGAAATACAACCAGTGATATTAGAAATAAAAACAAACATCCCAGGTAACATTAAATAGTAGAGGTTTGTTTGAAAGAATCTCAAACAGAGATAGGCAGAAGACCAGTGTAAAGTATCCTGGGGTGATGTAACCATAGAAACCGGCTGTGAAGAAAACACTTTCTGAAGGTGAAACAACATGAAAAACCATCACACAAAAGTCCTTTTTTGCAGCTTCTTTTTAACGTCAGACTCTCCTGCATCCAGTCAAAGAAAGAACACAATGCTTCGTATCGTACGGCGCGACCAGGATCCAAATCTCAGAGCCACATTCCCCGAGATGTTTACTTGGATGCACGTCACCCTGAGGTGACAGCTCGGCTGTGTCACATGCCTGTGGGATACAGGCTGAAACGTCCCAGTCTTTTTCTGTCATTCCTGTCCTCGCCCACTCCATCTCTCCTTTCACTCAAAGAACCCAGAAACTTCCCTGACACGTCCAAGGACAACTTCTCGGTCTGGAGCCAAGTGTGTTTGGACAAACTGACCAGAGCCACCAAAAATAACAATGCTTACTTTATCATTTTCAGAACTTTAAAAAGGAAATGCTGTTTTTTTCCCCTTTTGGCAAACAGCAGAGGTTTGGATGTGGGTGGATAGGAGGCGGAGCCCGAGCATGACCGTGCTACCAGCTAGCTGCTCATTTACACTGTTGCACTTAAATTTTAATGAACAGATGACGGACCAAGGGGATTTGTCATGCAGTTGTTCGACTGCTGTCAGCTACTTTGCAGCTTGCTTTGTCTCATCAACACTCAGTTTGAAGTGTTGCCTCACAGCCGAGCTCCTCAGCGTCTTTGTCTTCCTCTTAACAGTCAAAAGGCTGAAGTCTTACTGTGTTCATGGCCAGAACTGTCTGCTTCCACTTGTCAGTACTGCGATAAAAGGTTGAGGAGCAAATATCCAGGTATCTAAATAATCTGTTCCTGAACTAAAAACAATGATGTTTTAATACATAAAACGTGAAAATGTAATGATTTTTCCCCAATGTAGAAACTTGGGAGTCTAACGCTAAAATACAAAACGTTGACAGCCACATGCAGAGAGAACAGATGGGCCGCGAGGATGGATGCAGCCAGTGGGCAGTGACTGTCTTGACCTTTTCAGGAGCAACCAGGTGAGTTCGGAAAGGTGGGAAAGAACGGTTACAGGAGCAGTGTCCGGTTCAACCGGATAAACTGAGCACCGTATTAATTTAGGACATAGATTCGATCTGATCCATTCTGATCAACTGTCAAAAACTTCTACAGCATCTGTTTCTTCTACCCACAATCCTCGGATGTCTGTGTTAGCCATCAGCATACAGGCTTTTGGAAAGGAGCCCTCCATCAGCAAGTTTTGTTATCGTTGTAAAAAAGGTAGCTAATGACCCTAAACGAAACACCAGAGGCAATTCTTTTATCACCTCTTCAACATTCATTTCAGTTGCAGATCTCATTTAACTCAAAAAGGTGCAACACGCCTGCAAACTGAAATACAGGCCACGTTTACGTTGAAAAAGTACATTAAACCCCTCAAATATTTGGCTTGTTCTAATACCATGAATAGGTCTCGGTTTGAGAAAGCTTCTGCACATCAGGTCAGAATAAAACGTTTGGCTGGCTTCTGAATTTAAGGCCATTTGTAGAAATTGGTGTTTTAATTCGGGTGTTTGTCATAACCTTTTGGTGTGCTTTGGTAAGAACCTTGTTTTTTTTTTCTGTATACAGTGAAACATGTAGATCGGTTTCTCTGGTCTCCAACAACCGGGCTTCGTGCTGCAACCTCCGAACCGACACCAACGGGACGCAGAGCTAAAAGAGCCGCTTCAGCTTTAGCTTAAATAAAAGTGCATCACAAAAACGCTGTCTAATCACCAAACAAAGGCGAGGAAAGGGACTTCAGAGGCGCACAAACAGCCGTTGACACAGTAAATCAGCGGGTGAGTTACTGCTGTGTGCTTCAACAGCTCTGCAGAGCCTCCGCCGTCACGGGAGCTGTCAATGAGTTATCAGGCTGATGATCATGTGGGCATTTTGAAAGGATCTGTGGCCATGCTTGGTTTGGCACACATTACGAGGGGAGTACATGGACACACACTGCCACAGACACACACAGATAATACCACGTGGTCTGTATAAACTTTACAGAGAGCACAGTCGACTCCACCTGTTGTGTACTTTGGGAACGCCGAGCGGATCAAACCAGCGACAGCAGTCGGAGTAAATCCTTCTGCAGCTTCTGCATTAAAAAAGTCACGGCGTATAGTTATAGTAGCATCGTGGATTCACACCTTGGCCTGCAAGCTTTTTACCTCTCCGACTTTGATTTAACACTCGAGGTATTTTTCTCATCACGCTTGAGCGAGGGAACACCTCCACCTTTATTTTTATGGGAGCGGGTTTAGCTCCGAGGCCTGCAATTACATCATCGCTCAGCTTTGCAGCGCCGCGTATAAGGGCCGGCATTAGTCATAGAGTCCTTTGAAGAGTTTGGCCCGGCCTCCGAGCTCCCTCCCCCATCCTCCGCCACCCCCTTCAGCTCTGCCTTTGATGTGAGCACGCGGAAAGTTGCAGCGAGCGCCGTGGCCTCCCATGCCTCCCCGCCTCGCCTGATCCTATCTGCTCAGGCGGCACATTCATGTGCTTTACACCCGCAGCATGCCTCCCGGCAGCTATTCGCCCGGCCCCCCAGGCCCCTCCCCGTTCAGGGTCCAGGGGCCGGAGAGAGTGGCGGCGCGGCCGGGGCTGCCGACAGGGATCGGGGGGGAAGAAGAGGTGGAACTGTGGAGGATCTATCAAAGCCCTACGGAGGGCATACGAGTATTTGCAGAAACTGAACTTGCAGGAAAAGATTTAACTTCCAGCTGCAGAGGTGGGGACGGGACGGGTTTGCTTGGCTGCAAGTACAGCAGCTCAGATGCATCAAAACAAATACATAAACAAATACATTTAGCAAAGATATTCTTAGACACAGAAGCCAGAAAAGCCTGTCTACCCAGTACGCTCAGCACACCCCTGGTACTGGGGCACATCTCCAGCAGGAGCAGGAGGAATCAAAATGCAATGACACTGTGTGCCTCAACTCTGGAAGGAAGAAACAAACAAAAACAAGGAGAGAAAAGAGGTGCATGCAGAGACCATCCAGCTTATTCTCATCTGACCAAGCAGAGATAATTCACCATAACTCTGGCCCCATTGTGCCACAGCTGGGATCGTCCTTACTACTCCGTCCTGCGTGCACAAATGGAGGCTCCAGAAGCAGGTAAGAGCAGTTTGGCCCCAGTTTGGCAGGAAGCGTAGTGCTTAGGAGCCTGCACCGGAAATCAATTTATCCCGGTCTGAAACCCCCATAAAATAAAAAATAAAAAAAAAAAAGGATCCTCGCCGTCGGGATCCATGAAAGGAAACAAAAAAAAAGTCCAGGATTTTTGACATTCATATCCTGGGGCCGAGGACGATCATGTGCACTAAATCTGGAGAGGGTAGGATCTTCCTGCATCAACAGCAACATTGTTTTTTGTGTTCTTTTAGATACATACGGCTGATCATTATGTAATGATGTGCACAAAAGACGGAACTTTGAACCCAGTGTTCTTGAACTTGGAGCGATCGAGGAAGATCTTTGATAAGAGCTCGTCTTTGATGAAAACAAACGCCAGTCGCGCAAGGGGCTGACAGGAGGAAAGATGCCAGATTACAGAGCGGCGGAGAAGGGGGAAGAGAACCGCAGACTTCTAAAGCTCGAGTGAAATCAACTCTACGCGCAGCTACCTTGCTAGTCTTCTGGTTAAAAAAAAAAAAAAGAGAAAAGGAAAAAAAAAAAAAAGTACAACAAAAGGGGAGGCTGGCGTTGTGGCCCTCCACAGTTAGTCAGCACATTCCTGATCAACAACAAAGGATGCCTATGCCTGGATGAGCTACTGGGAGCATTGTCGTTTCATAACCCTCGACCCCTTAGCCTTTGTTTTGCAGGACCTATGTGTCAGTGCATAAAAATGTGGGACGTGTGGATGGACTGGGCCTTTCAGCACCATTTCATCAAATGCAGCCAGACACACCAGCGGCTATTCACACACTGAAAAACCCACCAAAGGGCTCTTTTACCCCCCATCTTTGACTTGTCAGAGATGTTTGTTCTAAGAGCTTCAAAGTGACTCGGGTGAAGACGGTCAGGGAGAAGAAGGATGAGGCTGCTGATCTCTTATGGTGCAATTCCCAACAGCCATCAGAAAAGAAAGGGGGGGGGGGATTCATAACCTCAGGGCAAATCTGAGTAAACATTTCCTCATCTGACGCCTCACACACATGACAGACACAGGACGGTTATGTACACAAACTTAGACACGTGGACCGATAGGGGATCGAGGGAGTGGCGGCGGGAATCGGGGTTCCCCTGGGGGTGGCCGGGGCGGGAGGACGGTGCGGAGCATCCAAGCTCGGCCAGCACTGGAAGTCTGCACTTTGTTGCAGTGGCGCTGGTGTGAAGTTGAAGGAGACGAGTACAGGAGACCCATCGAAGTACAGCGAGAACAGAGCACCAGAGTAACAGAGCACCGTGAAAGCATCATGACGATGCGTTCACTGGTACTGAGATCAGAATGAAAAGAAAGCGTTTCAGGTCAAACAAACAAGCCTCGGGATGAAAAGCTTAATCAGATATTTAAAACAACCTCACACTGCTGAAAATGTCCTATGCTTCGAGCTGGCAGAGACAAAGAAGCTCAAACTGAAGATAGCAGAGCGACAGCCTGCAGCCTCTGCTATCGTTACAGTCTGGAGCGCCAAAAAAGGAGGTGAAGGAGACCCATGATTGAGGGGGCCCAGAGAGGCCCCTAATGACCATGAAATGATAAGACAGAAAAAATACTGTCACTAAGTTATTAACCAACATTAATCACAAGTGTTTTATTTTCAATGTCCTGGTAACAATAACTTAATTAATTAATTAGTTTTGGTCAGTCCAACCGGGTCTGTCAGTTCTTCCACGACTGTACATGTTCTTTCACAAATAGTAATGAGACAAAAATACCATTAAAATGCATGATTGTAAGTAAAATAGCATCAAAAAATGTCACCGCTGTGTTGGGGGCCCTGTGAAGATTCTCTTCACGGGGCCCAAAATCCCTAGCGGCGCCCCTGATTAAAGTACGCTTCCGATTATCAGGAAAGAAACTGCAAAAGGCAGCGAATCCAAAGAGGCTGATTGGGAGGTTTTAGTAAAAGTGGTGCAAAGCACCAGGCGAAGGTGGTGGCTGCTTCATTTATCTGGTTTCTTTATCACTTTAGAAGGTTAAAACAAAGGTTCCTGAGTGTGATGCAGCGACCCGGAGAGGGGAACCTGTGCACCGGCCAGCACTGCAGCCCCGACATGGGCAGGGGTGGCACAAGAAAAGTATTTGCCTCAAAAGTCCCGACTAGGGTCTAGATACCAGCAGGTATCCTTCGTTGTGGAGTTGTCCTCCTGGTGCCTCGATCCTCCAGCTTCCTCCCGCGCTCCAGAAAACATGCATCTCCTTCTAAACGATGTGGCGCTGCGATAGCCCAGGGTCTTCTCCAGGATGTAACCCGGACCATCACCCGATGAGAGCTGGGTTAGGCTCCAGCTGACCCCCCCCTCGGATCATGAGTAGGACGACAACAACCCAACATACTCAGACCATGACAATCACAACCGAGGTTTGTGCACGCCGACTTTCACACTCTGGGATGCGTCACATATTTGGGCTGCATCAAAAAAAGCACAGTGAAAGTGGTGGTGGGGATGGGGGGGCTTGTGTGCAGGGTGGGGGGTGTTGTTGGGCAACAGAAAGAGGAAAAACAGTTTAGTCTGTTTTACTCCAAAAAAGATGGAGAAACGCAGCCTGAAATGACTTTGGCTGGGACATGAAAGGGGAGCAGGGTGGCGGTCGGAGAGACGATAGCACTTAAAATACAACTGCCACCGCCAAGCCAATAAAGGGGGAAAAAAAGCAGGGAGCAGCTTCTAACCTTTTTAAACCAGCGTTTGTATACTGCTACTGTTGCTCCGGCGCAGGGAGGGGCCCGGTCCCTGGCACCTACCGTCTGGACCGGCCCATTATGGCCTCTTGGGGTTTCCAGGCTGCGGTGAGAAAGTGCGCTGGATGCCTTCGACCACTAAAGCTCTCATTATAGTCTAAATGCAGCGCGACACAACTTCTGCCAACTGCAAGGTAGGAGCTCCAGTATTTAAGCACATTATTGTCTTAGCTGGAAACCACCACTTTCCCCCCGCACATCCACTCGGGGAGGGGGGGCGTCCACACCACAACGTCTCCCTGCACTTCACAGGCACGGACCAGACATTCCTAGGTGGGTGTTGGGGAAACCTCAGCGTCCTCTTTGTGATGCTGGTCTCGAGGATGCTCTGCGTCTCCCTCTGACAGGAAGCAGGCTAAAGACGCTTTATTCCCCCCCGGTTCCGGCCGACGACACTATGACTTCCATCTGATGCTCCTCGTGCCCCTGACCCGTCCCAGCCTCGTCCCCGTCCCTGCCTTGCCCCCGACTCTTCCCCGCCCCGTCCCACCCCCATCCCTGCCCCGTCCTTGCCTCGTCCCGGCCTCCCCCATGCTCCACCCCTGCCCCGTCCCTAACCCGCTCCCGCCACATCCCTGCCTCGTCCTCGTCCATGCCTCACCCCTACCTCGTCCCCGTTTCGCCCCTACCCTGTCCCTGCCCCGTCTCCGCCCCTGTCTCGTCCCTACCTCACCCCCGTCTCGCCCCTACCCTGTCCCTGTCTCGTCCCTGCTTCGTCCCCGTCCCTGCCTCGCCCCCCCGCTCACATGCCGACAGCAACAGGCCCGCTGGAAATCAGAGGCAGATGTGAACCTGCGCAGAGCTCTGCAGCTCATCCCGCCTGCAGGAGGGATGACTTGTGGCATTTGAGGGACGATGACGGAGATGATGAGTGACAGATGCCGCATCTCCTCGCATCGAGCCCGTTCGAAATAAGGATCCAGCGCCTTCCATGACGTGGAAGACAAACGTGCACCAGTGCACCGAGCAGTCATCGGTACTCGGCCTGCATCTGCTGCCTTGGCCAGGCCAGAGCAGAGCAGGCATGTTTTACAGAGAAACGTTGTTGTGCCATCTTTGCGGAAAGTCAGGCATGAACAGCTGCTGCTATCGGGAAAACACTCTTAAAGCTCCAGAGGTGTGTGAGAGATTAAATTAAACTGATTCCAAACTCATGAGACTCAAAAACTGGATTTTCTCCACCTCATGATGACACTGAAAGCAATTTGATTCTCTTTCATTAGGCCGGGGCGTTTTCATTGGTTGGAAAGAGTTTGGCCAAAAGGCTGCGAGTAAGGAGCTGGCTTCTCCTGTCGGTCCACACAGCAGGTCACGGGTCCAGGTAGGAGGACTTCCTACTACTACTACTGTCATTTAGCAGACGCCTTTATCCAAAGCGACTTACTTCCTCCACCTCCATCACTTTGAGTTCAGCTGCATCCAATCAGGGGACCGACTTCAGAAGCCTGAAGTTTGGCGCTGCAGCCTGATCCGTTTCCCCATGCTCACACCCCCCCCCACCCCCCTCTACAAGAGAGCAAGAGGTAGACTAACTAAATGTATTACTCTTGGCCCCGGCGCCGAGCGCCGCTGTCTGCACTCTTCAGGCCGGACTGGAGCAGTGTGAACTTCAGGGAATTAGAAAAAGGCGAAGTGGGAGCACACAAAGTGGCGATGGTGGTCGAGTCTTTACTCAGGAATGGTGCCAAGCCCACACCCCCACCCCTCCCTTTCCCCTGCATTTGAACCCATACCTGCTGAGGTCTGGCCACTTACTAAACACACACGAGGCGAACCCTTCAGGGCTCTGATCAAACAGCACGAAGAGGACTGCAGGGCTCCACAAACCTCAGGCCGGCTCCATATTCCCTCAACGTGCACGTCAGGGTTGAAAACGTGCACGAGCGCAACAGTCACAGAGGCTCAAAACCTCTAATACTTGTATTAAACCCAACTCTGGCGCAACACCCAGCAGGGATACCCAGACCTAGCCCTCTGTGTCAGGTCTAGCTTTCTTAGGGAGACTATGTGGAGAAGGACATCTCAGAACCGGCTCCGCGCTGGACGAGCCGTCCCTCATTACGGCCCGGCCCAAACACGAGCCGCCTCTGAGTGGTCAGAAGCTATGTTTGTACAGAAAGCAGACCTAAATAGATGTGGCTTTTCAATGTAAAGCTGAGGTACGACATAGCTGCGCGGTTTCCGAGTGGCGCCAAATGACCACGGCGGGGTTCAATTAGAGTACCGCCCCCCCACCTTTGGTGACCACATATCATCTTTGTTTTAAGAATCTTTGTTTGCAGGACAGCGAAGTAGCAGACATGCCGGTGAGAAGATGCTGCAGCGAGGCCGGTGGTGGACGGTCGGAGGTGCTCGTACTTCTTTAGGTATCAGAAAAACTTAGCTGAGAGAGAAACGTGCAAATGATGTGTAACATTTAAAATCGTGCACCATCAGGAGGGAGGCTCCTGTGCACCGTGACCCTCAGATGTGCATCCACCTTCAACTCTTCCATCTCCGGGGCTTATAGGTCAAATAATAACAGCATCTCCGCCATCGCCCCTTAATGCTGTTAAAGTTTAGATGTCATATGCTTATGATGAAATATTTAAACTAAACTACTTCAAAGTGAAATGTCACAAGGCCTCGGATGTGCCGCCCTGACCAAGAGCCAACCTTTGCCCGTATTAATTTCATTAGATGCACTTTAGGGTTCACAGATGACTCCAAATAAATAGATCAAACTTCAAAGCCTGAATAGATGCCATGAAAAAATTGAATTACACAAGTAGCTTGAAGTCACAAAAAAAATGAATGAAAGAAAAAGAAAATAGCTCTGCATCCCAGGGCCCTGGAAGGACATGTTAAAAGGTCGGGAAAGACATCATTAAAAGTATTGGCACATGACTAGAACAAACTCTCCACTGCCCCGCCAAGCAGATTAGCAAAGATTTAGCCAATAAAACTTCAAAATAAACACTTGGCACCGAAGCAAAGCTTCATATATTATACATTGCACATTTTGACTCAGGGCTGGGTGATTGATCCAAGCATGGGCAGCTGCAGCCACATGCACTTGACACGCTGGGGGCTGAGGAAAGGATGGGACGGGGGTATTTGGCTTTAATCAGCTTATTTCTGATGTTTAAAGCTGTAAAACAGCAACATGTGGACCTGAAACCCTGCGTCTGCTGCAGGCGTGCAACATCTCCAAAACATGCCTTTGTGAATCAACTTATTAGGGATCATATATCTGAAACTCTTCCCCGAAACTGGATAAACACAGAGTAAAAATAGATAAATAAATAAATAAAATAAATAAATAACAACCCTGTGGCTCTGTTGCGAAATACTTGCAAGCATGCTCAGTAAAAGTTTACCAAGTTTTGGGAGGCTGGGGGAGAGGGGTGGGTGGGTAACCTTATATACATGCAGGAAAGCAGTTCCAAGTGCAAAAGCGCGCATTTCTGCGCAACAGCGTGGAAAGTTGCGCACGGGCTGCGCTGCAGACAGACGACTTGCAAGAGCATGTTTTCCTTGTGAATGAATTCCACAAGATAGGAGCCATCTTGTGACCGCATACGCTTGCAAGCCTTAGTACCATCCTCTCTCGCTCGCTTTCTCGCTCGCTCACACGCACGGAAAAAAAGGAAAAAGGACAAAGTTTTAAGGAGCGCAACGTGGAGAAATTCCAGCGCGGGTCGCGGGTCCCCGGTCCCCGGTCCCGGAGCCGCCGGAGGCGGCGGCTCCGGCTCCGGGACCGGGGACCCGCAACCCGCGACCCGGGGGAGAAAAAAAAAAAGACACTTTGCACGTACTTGAACGATCTCCCCCTCCGCGCTGATCGTGGCTCCAGCCTTGGAGAAGCGCCCCTGCAAGCCGGTGGTGTAGGTGGTGTAATCTCCGTTGGGACTGGACTCGAACAGCACCACCTCCACGAAGGCGGTATCCTTGGCGCACACGGCCCCGAGAGACGCGGCCGCCAGCAGGATGGCCGAGACCACCGAGGCGGGCGCGCCGTCCCAGCCTCCCCGCGGGGAAACCATCATCTTGCCGGCTGGACGTGCTCCGATCGGGGCATAATTTCTCACGGATTGATGGAAGCGAGCGGGCGAGGGAGGCGAGGGAGGGGAGGAGGGGGGGCCGGAGCGGGTCTCCTCAGACGGAGTCAGGGTTGTGCAATGAGCGCGGAGCCTGGACCGAAGCGTGTTTATTTCACCACTGCGAGTCTTGTCAATTACACTGGCTCAAACCCTCCCTCGATCCCTCTCTCTCTCTCTCTGTTCCCTCTCTCTCTTTCTCACCCTCCTCCTCCTCCTCCTCCTCTACAAAGCGGGTCTCCTTTGATCTCCAAACACGTGATTTTTTCTTTTTTTTTCTAGTTTTCTTTTCTTCCTCTCCCAAAAGGGTTCTATCCCCACCCACTACTCTTTCTGACCCTCTCCTTTGCACTCCCCTCTCTGAAGTGCCAGCACTCAGTTAAGGAGGCACCGCGGGACTCCCGTGCGCGCTGAAATGCTGCGCTCTTGTTTTTGGGGGAAAAACTTCCAAATTACGCTCGAACTTCCGAGTTAATTGAGTTTCTTGAGCTGGACGATGAAGTTTCCGCCGCGCGTCCGCGCCCGCGTCTCGACGCCCCGACTCCCGCATGGGCTTCAACCAGGTTTGCTTAGTCGCCATACCACCTTAAAACAAACAGTACCCTCTTCAGGACTCTTCATGATTTACCCGGGCTAATTTGTTCAATCGCGTTCATGTTTGCTCACCTACTGGCTCAGACAGGGCCGGTTTTTTTTGGGGGGGGGGCGTCAATACCAATTGGGTATGGCAAGGTATGGCAGCCGCCACACTTTGGCTTCAGGGGGAAATGTAAATGTTTGTTTTTTTAAATACATTTATGGAATTACTCTGTGTCTATTTGTATTGATTATTCTATTACTTAATACATATAGAATAACTACAAATGCAAATCAGAACAACATGATCGATTTCACTAGTTATTACACACTTCAAAAACTCAAAATCTTAACAAGAATATTTGTCTTAGGTTTCTAGTTAAAATGTCTAATTTTTAGTAAAAAAAAATCTCACTACATTACATTTAAGACAAGACTCAAAAAACAACCATTTTCACCTATTTCAAGTAGATTTTCACTTAAAATAAGTGGAAAAATCTGCCAGTGGAACAACATTTTTTTGCTTGTAATAAGAAGATAAATCTTGTCCCACTGGCAGATTTTTCTACTTATTTCAAGTGAAAATTTACTTGAATCAGGTGAAAATTGTCAAATAACAAGTTATTTTTCTGGTGATTAATCTTGTTTTAAGTGTAATGAGATTTTTTGACTAAAAATGAGACATTTTAACTAGAAATAAGACAAATATTCCTTGTAAGATTTTGAGTTTTTGCAGTGAGGGAGACTGCATTTGAAAAAATTCCAATTTTCTTAACCACACAGATAAGCTACATAGCAGACTTCTGTGATGAATATTTGTTGGGCGTGTTGATTGATACTCTAGTTAATGTGACTCGTAACCTTGCCATACCTTAGCTTCCACTGAATTGACACCACTGGGGGGGGGGGCTGCTCTGTTTAATACTCACAATTTCTAAATGAGGGGAGGATTTATCTGGTAAGAAGATAATAAACAATGATTCCAACACAAAATCATAGTTATTTTATATTCGTTATAATGAATCCATGTCTTCACATTCAGAGTGTTTTGTACTTGAACCATTGACTCTATAAGACTCAAACACCCCCCCAAACCCCCCGCGAGGTCCCCCTCAGCTCTCTGAGCAGTGCTTGAAGCTTTTGTTTCGTCCTGCTGCACCCTGTTGAAAGTGGGCGGGATGAGCAGACCCTGAACACCTCATGTCAATCCCACCATCTCAACTTGACTGATTTAAATTATGCTGAAATAATATGTTATGTTTTAAGCCTGGATTATGGTTCTGCGTTACACCAACGCAGAGCACACGGCGCTGCCGTGACGCCGTCGCGTCACTCCGTTTCGCCGCGGTGCAATCCAACCTGCGAGCGCTAGGGGGGTGCGTTCTTTTCCTGAATGGTTTATCCGACTTTTCCAGTCACAGTGAATCAAAGAGATAAGGAAAACTATTGTGCAAAAAACCAAAACGAAAAAAAATCACACACACACGAAGAAAAGAGCGCTCTCGGTCTGCGTTGGGTCTGCGACCTCTCGACGCGTAGTTACAATTTTTGGGAGGTGCGCGTCAGGCGTGGCGTGCGCCGTGGGGTGCTCATTGCGGCGCAACTTGCGGCGCACGCTCGGCGTCGATTTAACACAGGACCATAATCCAGCCTTTATTCATTTTCAGCAAATCTGTCAAAACACAGAGTTGCTACTGAAATCACATCCAAAACAACTTCTGCAGGGCAGAAATGAAGGACCCGTGGATGTCTGGGCAAGGCTCTGGGGCCGAGGGACTCCAGGTCCCAGCAGACTTCCCCTGGGGGGGGTTGCTGGAGGAGCTCCAGGCCCCGTTTACACGTAGCAAAAACGGTGGTGTTTTCATGTGTTTTGGTCGTTCGTTTACACGAAAACGAAGCTCAAAGTCACCAAAAACGATCATTCCTGAAAACTCCGGACAAAGTGGAGATTTGCAAAAACTCAGTTTTCACGTTTGCTTGTAAACAGAGGGAAACGGACATTTAGGCTTCAGAACGTAACATTATGCGACAGAAACGTCACCAGCGTCATGTGTGCGACCTGTGTTCACAATTTGTTTGGTCATGTGTCATTTGTTGATGTTTTTTTCCCAGGATTATGCTTCTCATTACACTGTAGGTTTGGCATGCTCATAGCACCTTAACAGCGTATTCATGCGGGTTCATGTAAATTATGGTATTTTTCAAAACGTAGAGGGGGAAATATCCATTTTTGTAAATACCCTATGTGTAAACGTGGCCCTAGTCTCATTAAGATACGAGTGGCTTTGCTCCGTTAGAGCCTTTTTCACAGCTCAGAAGTCAATATACTGCTGATTCCAGTCCCTTCTGGGGAAAGCATAAACAAAAAAAAAAAGAGACCGCTTGTGTACGTCAGATTACGGCATATGTCCGTGGTAAAACCGTTAAAAGCATTTGTGCGTACCGTGCACTTTTATTAAAGGGACATGAATATGTAGAAAGTTATCAAACTGTTGAGTCGAGTCGCACTTTCTTTCCAGGATGCTGCTTTCATGTATGTGAGAACACACGTTGGGTGAGTATGTGAAGGCCAACAGGGTAAATATTGGTAGCACACTCTTATAGATGTATATTATGTATATATTTATCTAAACTTGTTGCTTTGCTACTTCTCGCCCCCCGTCAAAACTAGCGATAGAGATCAGAACTGTTGGTTGTATCAGGCCATTAATATTCTTAGTTCTGCTACAAAGTTGGACATTTCAACAAGAAGGTCGGTGGAGATTAACTCGCTTTTGGAATCTGCCACCCCAGTGGTCAGATGACGAACTGCAGCCTTTCCACGGCTGGTGCAGTCGTTCAGCTGCCCCGATGAAAATGGTGAAGTGGTTCAGAAAATCTGGAGAGGAAAGAACTGAGAGAGGATAGTGAAATATTTGAGTCCCTCAAATTAGGAGGGTTGGCAAGAAAGCACCAGTTTTTGAAATCTACCGTCCAATGGAGGAGTTTGAATTGTTTCAGATGATCTCTGGCAAAGGACTCTACTACACTGGTGAGGTTTGTGAAGCTGAATGTCAATTACAAAGTGAAATTTAGTATAGATTTAAGCAGATGTGTCGAACTAAAATCATAGATATGCAGGAAAAAAATCTCTGAATGTGTTATAGACCTGTAAATTCATGCAAATTGTGGGGAAAAACTCTGACATTGTGACTATAACCTTTTTAAATGGAAAAAAAATATATAGATAACCAGAAAATCTGACTTTATAAACTTGCAAATTTACGAAAGAAAACTCACAATCTGTGACTGTAAACTCTAAGTCACCAAACGAAAAAGAACAATTAACAATTAAACTCACACATTTGCAGGAAAAAAACCCCCAGAAGGAGTGACTTTATAAACCCCAACGGTTAGAAATAAAAAAAAGAAATTCTGACTTTAGAAATGTTAAAATTAGCAATAATGCCTTTCTGAATCACAACACATGCGGTGAAGGTTTAAGGCAGGATTTAAACGGCTAACTATAGATGAAGATATGTGATTTTATTTATCTTTAAATGCCTCCAGCAATGCTTGTGAAGGGAGACTTTGTTCCCTGTCTTTGGTATTTGGATCAAAATATTTATTTAAGACCTCAATAGATTGAGTTGATGATTGAAAGAAGCAAAACAAAAGACCCACTTTGTCTTCTCTGAGATACTTGAATGGAGGTTTTGCTTGTGTCGTGGACCTTTTCACTTCTCCTGAACTGACAGCAGCTCACTTGTGCTGACGAGAAACCTAAAGTATTTACACAAATGAACATCCCATTAACTGTTGCCTTTGAGCTTCAAAGCCGCTTCCCTTATCAAGGCAAGCCTAACAACCTACCAGCAGATCATTTGAGGCGTTGCACAAACCTCTAATTGTTTAATGTCATTTCACATAATCACTTTCTGCAGAAAGTGGATGCAGCGCCTTGATGCAAAAGCTGCAAGAAGGTTCCATCGTGCATTTACGCACAGAGATCAGTCTATCTTCACGTATCTCGCTGTTCTGTAAACAAACGCCCGCTGTGGCCCACGGCCGGTCGTAACGGCTCCATTGTAGACGTCTTTGCGGACCAGTTCCTGCAGAGAGTCTTCTGCCTCTCCTACAGCGTGTGAGACGTCGTTGTGCCTCTGAAAGTAAGCCCTGTGTTGCCTCGTCGGACCGCTGGAAGAATAGATAAACATGCATCTTTTCAGGCCTATTTATAACACGCTTGTGCAACTGAACCAATAATGAAAGGAGCTTATGGTACCGTTCAGGGGATGATGATACTGCAAATGCATTGTTTGTATTCAGGCTTCGGGATTAAAGTGCATTCTTTTATTTTAACCACAAGGACGGCCTTTTTTGAATATTATGGATCAATACTGCATGCAGTTGATTGAATCCACTCTTGAGGGCTCTGATTTTATTTGTTTTTCTTTTTCCTTTCGGCCTCTGGGGGACAAAACTCCCCAAATCAAGCTCTGCGTGGTGATTAAAAGCCTAAAACCTAAAACAAACAACCAAAACGGAGGACAGCAAAGCCGAGGAGACATCTCATCCTGCTCTCGGCTGTGTGGACGTGGGATCATGGAAACCAACTGTCAGAGCGTCTTAGGTCAAGAACGCCGCCACCTCAGCAAGAACCCGATGGTCACCATGTGTTTGGACTCCAAAAAAAAAAAAAAAAAAAAAGGAGCATAATTTACAGATCGCATCAGACGTCACTTGGTTTTATGAATCGTGATCCACACCACATGTCCCACAGATGCCTTGTGACACTCTTGTGTGACTCTCAGCCTCCCACACACACTCATGAACTGCAGGAACATGACTCCAGATGGATAAACACATAACTGATGGGAGTTTTGGAGGCGCAACGCCTCCGGGCTGGGCGACAAATCTGAATTACATTTACATTATCAGCTCATTACGGACCACAGGAGGGATCAGGACGCCGAGTGATCCGGATGCTCACCACAGAACACAGTCCTCTTTCACTGCAACTCTGCCATCTGCTGTCTGGTGCCAGTTTTCAGTGCATGCCTGCTTTTGAACATTGCGACCACACTTGCATCTTTTTGGCTACACTCAGCGTGATTTCCACTTAACGCCAATATCAAAGCTGTTACAGAACTGAAAGAGAAAAATAAACCTAATTTTCTTGCGTTTCTCCCGAGGCACGGCCAGAATTCAGTCAGCAGCAGCTGTGAATCTTCTCTCTGCGCTCCGGTGTCTCAGCACGCCGCCTCGATCTGGGCCTGACAGGACTCAGCTGTCTGGTTGTTTGGACCAAGAGAAAGCTGACGAACGCACTTCTGTGTGTTAGATCAGACTTCACTGGCAGGTCAATCTTTTTTTTCTTAACAAAAAATACATACATATACATATATATATATATATACATACATACATACACACACACACACACAACTTATTTTGTCATTGACTCCTGTTTGGTGGATTGAATGATTGAACAACAATTATCCATCTTAATGATCCATTTAATAAACAGGAACCTCAGTAGCCTCGTGTGGATGAACCAAACGAAGCCGCACCAGCCTGGTCACACACCGCGGTGTTGATGGATCCCATCCTTCATCCAGCCAGCGCGGTTGTGTTGGTCTCTCTGGCACGAACAGCTCGCCCAAGCTGACCCCACAAGTGGGGTTGAGGTCAGGACTACTGGCAGGTCTCCATCCAGATTCTTCAGGGGGTCTCTGTTAAACCTGCTCTGTGGGGGCGACTGTCTGTGGAGATGTGGGATCACCACCGGCTGCAGAATCTTATTTATCTCCATATCTCTCTGCATTGAGATTACCTAACGTTACATAACGTTCCACCACATGTTCAGGTTCCCGTGCACACTTTGCTGACACCAGTTCCAATGGGCCTGATGGCGAGGGGCGGTCACGGAGGCCTCAGCCCAATGAGACCGGACACTGGCTCATCCTGCAGACCCCGACTCCAAACCTGTAGAAGGCCTACGGTACCCGAGTGGTGACGGGGCAAGGACGTGTTCTTCTCAGGCCCAGTGGTGGATTTAGCAAATTGGGGGTCCAATGTGAAGCTAGGTATGGGACCGCTCCCCTCATAGGACTAAAGGAATGAGGAAGTAAACGTAAACTTCATTGGAGAGGAGAAAAACCTTGCCCTTTAACCCCAACATACACTCTTTACGCCAAAATGAAGATGGAAAACAAAGTGTGTAGCACTACACAAATCATAGTGGAATCCAACAGAATAAGATTTCAGATAACACATCTTTGCCAAAATGCAAGGAGTGAGTGAGAGAGAGAATGAGAGAGAGAATGAGAGAGATTGCTTTTTCCACCAAAGCGGTTCCAGGGCTGTTTCTAGGCCAGTGCCGAGTTCGGTCCGGGTTTTCTGTTTCCACGGACAAAGAACTGGCTGCGGGCCAGAAAACCTGGTTCCAAGGTAGCACCAACTCTTTGCTGGGCTAGAGGAAAGAACCACTACGTAGGCGGAGGAGTTATTAAGACCAATGGCAATAGCAAGACTGGGAGACGGCGACATTTTCAAATAAGCAAGGAATTAATATGAATGCAGCAAAGCAGCAGTGGTCTGAGGAGGAGACAACCTGTCTTTTAGAGATGTGTCCACGCAGGTGCTACGCTGACCAAGTCCTATTAGAGCCAATACGTTCTTGTTGCTTCAACTTTCACCCCAACGCAAAAGGTGTGACGTAACTGACGTTTGCACCGACGTAATGACATGGCTCCCCTTAGCACCTGAGCTGTGGAAAAGCAAACTGGTTCTCAGCTGGTTCGCAAGTTGAACGAGTTGTGAACCAGCACCAGCTCTGGAACCGGTTTGGTGGAAAAGGGGTATCAAACTGTTACAGCCTCATAAAAGTAAACAATTAGGCTCAATGAGACCACAGCATATTTAGGACGCCACACAAAGATTTCAAGGGTGAAAAACAAATGTAATCAATTCGTTGTTTTTAATTTGCTGGGGTAAAAATGTATGGATAAAGGAAAAAGGTTAACCCAAAAATAATGAACCAAAAAGGAGATGCAGATCCCAGCCAAAAAGAACAAAAGAGGGGTAAGCAGAGGGCCAGCGGCGCGATGGGCCGTTGAACCATGAACTTTTCCCACTAAATAAGAAATAAAAAAAAGAAAACCCAGGTAAACCTGTAACCTAAAACAAACCGACAAAACAGGACTACCGGCAATCTCCAACTCAAACTAAAATAAGAAAACCCTGCCATTATGGACAGAGGAAAAATAAGGGTTACCTGTTCCCCAAAAAGGGAAACAAAACAAACCTTCCTCTGCTACTGCTGCCCCCAGAGTGAGAGAGGGAGGACTTCCTCCTCCTCCTCCGCTTTATCCCCAACCTCCTGATTGCTAACTGACTGCCAGCCTGTGGAGGAAGGAACCAAGAGGAAGGAGAGGGGGAGAAGACAGCAGCCTTAACACACACACCTACAGCTGTAGGTGTGGAGCAACCCATACCTGGCTACACATAACACATACCACTTTGATTGGCAGGGACTGGATGAGCTCTGCTGCCCATCTCACAAATACATGTTCAATGTAAATGTAAAGTTCTTTTTTTTTTTTTTTATCTAGCCCATCTAAATATAAGATCAAGCTTATTTCGGCAAGACAATGTAATTTAATACTCTGCACATATGAGAGTGTGGCTCTACCTTGGGGGGTGGGGAGGTACAGTTACTTGCTTGCACTCAACACCTGTTGTATAATTAAGGTAAAAACAACAACAACAAACATTTAGCAGACTAAATAAACAAATATAAAGCAAACAGAAGATCACGGCTACTAAAAATACCCAACGGGAGCATTTGAACCCTCCTCAGCCAGCAGCTAGCAGCCTCGGTGAATTTGTTGGCACATTGCTGACGTTATGTTTTAATGAAGAGAGGAAACGATGAGTAGGAGGGGAGGGGGGGCCCACAGAAGAACGCATCACTTCAGCATGTTATTACATAAAGCAATTAAGGGGCCCCGCGGCCGCCGGACTGTGGGGGAGTCTCTACCCACGATAACACAGTCTGCAGATGGATGCTGACTTCAGCCTGTACGGGGCATGTCGCATGTGTGCGATGATGTCACTGCTCAAACCACAGTGGGAAGCTCTCATGACATGATCTGCAGTGAATTATATGTTGAGGGGACTGATGAGGGGGGTTCCAGCGTGGAGGGGCGGGGTGATTAAAGATTCCTTTCATAACCATGACTCTACAAACATTACTAATGAGGATGTGAAGATGAATCCATGGCCTTTCCTGCTCCAGGGTCCTAAACCTAATCTTTAAACTTAATGTATTAGAAAAAAAACTAAACATTAAGACTTTTAAACTGCTTGAGATTATGTTTCAACAGTTAGTTGCTGCAGGCGTTGTGCAGGCTTGCTGTCTGACCGGACAATTCTTTTCCATAAAATATCTTTAAATTGAAGCGAATGCAGTGCGTCCGGCCCAACAACAAACGAGACAACCGCCAAGTTTTCGTCGTCCGTGATTGGACGAGAAAACGCTGACTGTTTTTAAACACATGACATGTTCACCGCCGTGTTTTATTCAGCTCCAACAGACGTAGAAGAATAATCCCACACTGCAGCTGGGATCCATGTTCAGGTTGACCGAGCGCCACAGGACTTTCTGGGTCCGTTAAATGAATCTTCTACTCCCCCCCCCCTGCTGTTATTGGTTACTGTCCCAAACCAATCTGCCGTTTCTGCCAAACAGTTGGAGGATGTTCCATTTCAGGTTCGAAGCTGACCTCGAGGGCAGATGCACGGGCGGGTTTCTATCAGCTCGGTGCTCAGAGGAACAAGCTGCCTGTGCAAATCCTGCCTGACTGAATCAAGAGTCGCTTTGAAAAAACAATTATGAAAGTAGTGGTATGCCTGCTTTTATTGCACCGCTTAAAATGACAATTGTGAGTACATTTTGAACCTTTAAAACTTCACAAAAACCATAAATCGGACCTTTATAGGGACCTTATGGACAGATTTACAGACTGCGCTATTATGAATGATTGATTTGGTTACTAGATGTTTGCTTTAAAGATGAAAGCACAAGGTGAGGAACAGGACATCGCTGACAACCAGGACACAAACAAGAGAAATAAAAACAACACTAATCTCTCGGAGTTAAGATAATATTTCCACCCGAGTTAAATCCACCCGAGGTCTAAGTGGTGATGAGTGTAATTTTTGTTAGGAGACTAAAGTTACCTGAAACGTTGTGTTAGGGCAGTAGATGTGCTTAGGCGAGCAACGACGTCAGAATAAACAACTATTTTAAGCCTCTCTTGAGCCTCAAACATCTCCTAAGTAATAGTGAGGACAGGGTCCCTGGAGACGTACCGTGGTCAGTTTAACTTTGTATGTGTTCTGAAGGTCTATTTAAGAAGCGATGCCCTCTAATTTCCTTCCTCCTGAACTCCAACTGATCCAGTTCTCATCTCTAGAACCTGCGTGTTGCACCACCGGGGCTGTTTCTGACTATCAAGCACGTTAAATCTGGACTCGTGGGACTCGTTGGCAGTCCTTCTCCCTGCTCGCCTGCACACATCTCTGTCTGGAAGCATTTGAAGGAAAGTTTGAAAGAGGCTGATAAATCAAACCCCAGTTCTGAAGTCAGAACAACAAGCATTCTTGCTCGGACACGTGACAACATCAGTAGTACTGCAAGGAGAAACCCCTACTACTGCTGCTGTTGCATTCTGGGATACTTAAACATCTTAAAACTAAGTCTCCAATGCACTGACGCATCGTCAGTAAAGTGGGTGGGGTAAATCGCTGTTCTCAGGTCACATTCTCATCGCGACCGTGGTGTTTACTTCCCTCGCGGTCAGGTGAGATGTCCGTGAGAGTTGAGGGTGGCGGGTTCATACTGGACGAGTCACCAGTCCATCACACAGATATGACCTGCAACATCACCCAGTGACCTCATGTGCTTTCTAACTGTGGCAGGAAGTAGCAGAGCGCCGGTGTTCGCGTCTTCACAGCGGCTCTACAGTAGCATCAGTTTCCTGCAGTTTTAGATGTGTTCTCCGACTTCCAACAAGCTCATATCTGAACACCACAGACTTTGAAGTCTTAACTATTCAGGGGGTTGGCCTGCAACTGGCCGGACCCCCCCCCCGCCCCCCGGGATTCGGCTGGAGGGTGAAAGTCGGCTTTGAAGTGCAGACTAGACTCGAGGAGGTATTTCAATGGGCTTGTGGTTCAGTCGCGGGGTAAAGTTGCAGCCGTGAGCAGGAGGGAGAAAATAAGGAGTTATGGAGTAAAAAAAGAGAGGGGGGGGGGGGGGGCTGCAGTCTTTTGAAATGAGGCACCTGCACATTTTGAGGCTTGCAAGAACAGGTATGTTCCCAGGGGTTAGGGGCTTTGGAGAATTCAAAGTCACTTCAGTCGGCCCCAACGCTCATAATCTGCTCTGAGACGTGTGGGGGGGTGGGGTGATGTTGATACACTCACGCAGGCGTCAACATGTTCTGAAAGGACTGGATGGATGGAATCTACACACACACACACACCGAAATGGAAAAGCAGAAAGAATGCTATAAACCTGATCCTGAGGTGGGAGGGGGGGGGGGGGGGGGGGGTACTAAAATAATTAATCCATATTTGTTGTCAAAAAATGGAAAGAACATAAAAGAATAATCCAAAACAATAAAAGTACAATGGCTTACTTGATGATGGCATGATGGGAAAATTGCAATAAGATGTCGATGTTGGAAAATGCTCAAAGTCGTTTATTACTCTGTGTTCTCAAAACTGAAATATGAGGTTGGAAGGTGGAGCTTGATTCTCCGTTTGAGAGTGGAGGTGGGGAGAAAAGGAGGGTTTGGGTTTGGCGAGGGAGGCCTGAGATAAAAACGCTGGTAATCCCGAGTAACCCATCACCGTCTAACAGCTGACGGGACTTTCAAGGGATCATGGGTAATATTAGATTAAGAACACGTCTTCAAGGACGACATCAGTCCACGGTTCAGGGTTTTTCTTAATATTTGGTCTGACATAAAACTAAGAAACAATCTGAATCATCCCTCCGAGGTCTTGGAAGGGGATGCTAAGACCTGGACGTCCCTCCAAACAAAACACTGGTTCAGATCGTGGGAATCAGGCCCGAGGATGCATCGGGAGCTGTTATCGACGAAGGAAATTAAATGTTTTAAGGAACTTAATGATCAAAATCATCTAACTGACCAAGGTTTCCATCAGTACCCCACGTAGAGCAAAGAAATAAGGGGATTTAAACGGTATAGAATTAGGGATAGGTAGAATATTTACCTTAGCAAACAGTCTATGTTTCAGAAAAGATTTATTTCAAAACCGCATCCGGGAGAAAGTAGAAAACTTAAAAGGAAACGATGCTCAGTATAAAAGTAAAGAAAAGAAGAACATTTAGCAACAATGGAGGACAACATGTGCGATATTTTGAAGAGAACATAACTGGAAAAAGGTTACGTTTATTTTTATAGGACGTTTCATCTACGAGACAAGTCAAAGTTGATTTATAAATCTTGATTTTCTGAATTTTGAGGTAAACTCATTGCAGGCAGGGTTGGATAGAAGTTCAGGGTCCACTGACTCAGGGGGGTTGTTATCCTGTCAATAGTAGTGAACAAAGTGAATAATTGTTGTTTTTGGAAAAGATATCAGAGAAATGATGGTCTTGCATCCCTCAGCTCCGTATCATATCTGCTCCGTCTCTCTTTATAGACGTCATAGTGATTCTAATAGTTTTCCAGCACCCGCGTTCAGATTTTCGGCCCTTTGTTCAACTCTGACCTGTGCAGCGTTTCTCCGCAGAGGTTTCTTTTTAGCAGTGATCGTCGTTTACCTACGTACTGTTTCTGCCTGGAAGCTTCTGCTGACGTTAATAAAACTCAAGGAAAACATCAGACTGTTCGGACAGACTAACATCTGTCCCCATAACCTCACAGATGTTCAGACGTTTGGACGTTATTGAGTTGGGACAATGTCCTTTGTTGGGTGTTTTTTCCATCACATGTTGAGTCAGTCCAAAATGATCAAGATCACAGTTCCTTTGCCTGGATGTCCTGAGGGTCGTCAACCTGGATGTTAAGATCCCCAACAACACAATCACCATCAACACAGATGACAGACATCAGTCCAGCAACATCATCAATGGAGGTTTGTGGTACTGAGGTGGTCTGTAGACGTTCAGAACCAACACACGGGAGGAGGACGTCCACTGAAGAACCACATATTCAAATGAGGCAAAGACGTCATACATACAAACACAGCAGCTCCTCCCCCTGTCTGATTCTGTCCAGGTTTACTCATAAAGATGGAGGTGGGAGGGTATGTTCAACCATGTTTCTGTCATTAGCAAATTAATAAAAGAAGGAAAAAAGTCCTGCCAAAGACCTGACATTTAGTCAAGCTGGTTTCAGTGTGTTGATAGTGTTTATATCTGTCCAGGTTTTGTTTGTTGTGTGCTTTCTGCAGCGCTGCTCTTGTCGGAGGATCTTGCCACTCTGTCTTCATCTGCTCAGCAAAATCCATGTTGGGAAGGAACTGAAAGAGGGAAGCTTTATGATTTGAAGGGTTTGCAGAGGCCGTTTAGGAATCTGTGGTGAGGAAGGACAAAACACAGCTGCAGAGGAAACTTCTTCTGGGGGTGCCCATTCCCTCGATCCTATTAGCAGGTGATAAGAAAATACCTGGAAAAGATATGAAGTAAAAGCATCCCCTCTTTTTAAAGTTGAATTCATGCCGGGGGAATGTAAACAAAACCTTTATAGGCAACAGATATGTTCAGGTTAGTGTTAATCGCAAGCAAAAGCTCAACTCGTTCAAAACAGAGGTACTACAGGGAATACACACCTGAATGAGAACGGGAGAAATGCAAACATTTCTGGAGAAAATGATGAGAAATATAACAGTATTTAGGCTGGAGTTCAGATGACAGGTAAGTGAAATCAGCCACCCCAGTTTCAGTTAAATCCTTGGTCAAAAACAGTTGTTACATGTTTTTTTTACATTTTCATCGAAAGGGTTTGAAAAATTAAAATATGATAAAGAACGATATCGATAGATATTTGCTTATAAATTCGATCTTTGAGGGAAGAAAATATGCATCTTTTTGTGAAATTCATGGAACCTCGAATCGGACAGAATGGGTTCCTGTTTTGACTCCACATTGGAGTTGACTGTCTCCATCCTTGCATGGGTCTTCTCCAGATTCTCCAGTTTCATGCCAAAAACACGGCTTTTAGGCAGCTTGATGAGTCTAAATTGATCTGAGGGGTGAGTGTGAGCATTTATGGTTATTCATCCACACGTGTGAAGGACTGGTGACCTGCCCAAGGAGCACTGCTGCCATTCACGTGAGGAAAGCTAGGATGGACCGCAGCCACACCCCTGCCACTGAATAGACCCCTGCGACCCTGGACAGGAAGAAGAGGAAGGACGACTTATATTGAACTATATTGATTATTAAGGTTGGTCAGATAGACGCATGTCACTTTAGGGCCCGAGCTAATGCATCAACAGCAAAGTCAGTAAGTAGGTGAGTAGGTAAGTAAGTAAAAATGATCTCTACAGCACCTTTCACAGACAGGAGAATGTCACAAGGTGCTTCACAAAAGAATAAACACAATACAATAAATGTAAAATACAATAAAAACAGGACGATGCAATAAATACCTTTTTTTTTCCTTGTCTGTCTGCACACATATTACCATGCCGGTAAAAACCTAAGGCATATATATGTGCATTATTACTATATTTATTATATTTAAGTTTGCTCTTAAAAGCGTTGTCCAGCGAAGTCCAGCAAATGTAGAGACAGTAGGAGATCGTTCCAGAGCCTCGCTGAGACGACCTGGAAAGAGCGATCTCCTTCCGTCTTAAAATGGGTACGAGGAACCATGAGCAAGACCTCAGCCTCCGAGATGTGTAGGGCATAATAGGTCCCTAATATAGGAGGTAGCCCCGACTGTGCAGAGCTCTAAATTTCAGATATTAAAAGTTAAAAAACGAAAAGGGACCGGGAGCCAGTGAAGAGATTTTAGGATTGGTGTAATGTGAGCCCACTAGAGCAAGTCAGCAGCCTTGCTGCAGAATTTTGGACTTGCTGAAGACGAGACGGTTCTTTCTTGTTCAAGCAAGAAAACAAACTGTTGCAGTCGTCCAAATGAGACGACACAAGTACATGAATAATTAGCTCAAGATCTTTAGAAACAACTGCTCTCATTTTGGAAATATTCCACAGTTGGTAAAAATAGTTCCTCATCAGCTGCTTGGAGTGATCTTGTAATGACATTTCTTTCACACCAAGATTTCTCAGGCTTAGCAGTGAAGCTCTGGAGATGAATGGGCCTGCAGAGCTGAATTCCTCTGATGGGTTAACTATGGGTTCATTTCTTCTTCCCCTGTAGTAATGGCTCAGAAAAAGCTACTCGTTCATTTGAAATCTGCTCTGTTTTTCTCTCGTATTTTGTGGACAAAAAAATATGCAAGTCCTCTAATCAGCAAGTGACAGAACTGCAAACATTATCGTAACATTACACATCACAAACTCCCAACTTTCAGTCACTGTGTCTCCTCTGAAACCAGCATCTCCACCATCCCTCCTTGCTCTTTTCCCCCTCTCTCTCACATCCCAAGCTTTCTACTCCATCGCTCTGGTTCTGCCTTTGACTGCAACAGATTCCTACTCGGAGGGGGAAAACAATGCGTCAGAGAGCCAGATCCCAAACATCCAAATCCCCAAATGAAAAGCCGTCTTGCACATCAGTCATGCTGGTCTGAAAGAAGGAATTTGCGTGAGATAACATGCTGACATAGTACTACAGTTTGGCCACATGTGCCATCCAGTGGTCGGGTGGTAGTGGAGATGGAAAGACGGTGGTTGGGGTGAGGGGATGACTGCAGAATCGGTCAGAGAGAGAGAGAGATGTGGTTCACCACAGCTGAGAGAACATTATTCTTCATTCTGGGCCTCTTTCATGTCTGCGAGACGTATTTTTCCTGCTGATCTTTCAGTAATTGGTGTGTACACACAAACGGTCACGCACTGGAGCATCCATGTCGGGTTCATGCTGGAGGAGAACTCAGAGTGGTGTTTACTTAAAGAACTGTTGAGTAGTCACCAAAACTAGTTGTCTTTGAAAATCAAACCTTTTTTTTAAATGAAGGATTTAATTCATATCACCAAGGACTGAAACCACTGCAGTGGATCGTTTTTATTAATGTCACGTGTGAGTCAGACCTTTAAAGTATCTTTTTTTGTTGGTTTATAGGTGAAATACAGTAAGAAATTCAGATTCTTGAAGAAAACCTGAGATCTGTCAGCTTAATGTACATAAGAACACTCATTTATTTCAGCTGTGATTTGTAAGCCTCTGCTCCGAAAGACCAGGTGCTTTGCAGGTGCTTAAGTAACTGAGGGTGTTTTTTCTGTTTATAAAAACAAAAGAGTTCAGATTTCAGCAGAACTGCTCAGCAAAGTCCAGTTTTTCATATTCACTTCTATGAAATCATTCTTTGATTGGTTCTGGGTCAGCTTCTGGGTCTCCGGCCTGAGGAAAGTAGCTGTTACGAGGGAGGTTCCCAGGGGGCGTTGTTCTGATGAGCAGCTCAGGGCAACAACTTAGTGTAAAACCATGTTAATTAAGAAAAGAAAGATCTTAAAACAGATGTAACTTGCTGGAACAAGACTGACAGGAACTGTCCTGTCAAAGACCAGTTTAACCAGAGGGGGGGCTAGAAGGACTCACTGAATCGGCTCATGATTTGATTCCTAATATGTTTTCTGTCTGTTTATTTGCACGTGAGCACAGAAAAAAATGCTGCATTTGTCTCCAAAGTTTTCAGAAACTGAAACCCTTTAAAGATTCCTGTTGGCATCACAGACCCTGATTAAAACTGAACCCCTTCCTGTTGATGGGTGCTGTGTGCATTTCTGATGTGAGCTTTATCAACAGCACTTTAAACTGAAATCTGTATCTCTGTGATGCTGAATCAGGAAGTCCCGGGCCGTAAGCGTCAGTTGCATCATTAGCTTCTCGTTGCTGTATAATATATGTGCTGCTGCGGAGGGAGAATGTTGAGACGGCGTGGTCAGCAGCTTCTCCCGTCAGCAGCTTCACCCGTCAGCAGCTTGGCTGAACTTATGTGTTAGTTAACCCTTTACTGCTGTCAGGGTCAGATTTTGGGATGTGGGAGCAGTAAAACAACCATAAACAACATTCCTTTAGACTCAAATGTTTTCCTTTGACCTTTTCTCTAGAAGCCTAAATTATTTTAAATGTTCACACTTTCATTCAGGTGCTGCAATTCTTTGTACACTGGGACTGTTTCTGGTCAAATTTGACATTTACGCTATAAAATACAATAATGTATTCTAATCATTATGACTTTTATCTTTTTATATCATTTTATATGAAAAACCACATTCTTTTAACTTTCTAAAACATTTATTGTAGATTTCTCTTACATTTATTATTATGAGATATGCACTTAGATAATCTAAATAGATATAAAATAGATCAAAATATAATATAAAGTTAGAAATGTTTTGTAAACAGTCCCTATTAGGACATTTTGGGTCAACATTGAGCTGAACCACACAGTAAAGGTATACAAATCTAACAGGATGTAAGCGTTATAGAAGGTTGAAGAGTCATGGACGGGCTAGAATGAGGCCTAACTGAGCTCCAACCACCAGGACGGCACAGTCGGTCAGCAATCTTTTAATTACCGTTACAAATAGATAAGTACATATGATGAACATAAAGCTCTGTGTTTAATCAGTTTTGCAGTGTACGTAAGTGGGTGCATACCATCTCACTTTTAGGAGAAAAACACCTGCAGAAGGATGCAGAAGTATCTAATCGTCCTATATCAGATCATGCATTTTATTAAAAAACTAATATTCTTGCCATTTCTTGCCACCAAACTAATATTAAAGCAGCGGTGAGCCACAGGAGCAGCTTGTTGAATGTTTTTCAGCTCCCTACACTCAGAAAGAAATAAGCTATATGGATTCATTAGCTTTTATCACTGTACATTTTGTGGAGAAAATTGAATTAAAGATAAAATATAAAGGAACAAATAGTATATTTTCCCAGTAAAAAACATGCAACAAAAAAAGGGGTTGTAATGTGTTCTTCTGTCCAGCAGATGGCAGAACAACACACGCTTCTGCAGGGCGGTCTGTCGTCAGACAACAGAGTCAGTGTGAGACTAAACGTTTTACAACATACTTTCTGCGGTTCGTTGTGCTTTTTAACACTCATGTCTTTCTCTGACACTTCTAAAGGAAGAGGAAGTCGTGACTAAAGAGATGGGTTATGATGAGTGCAAGATTAAGGCAGGTTGCATCATTTTCGTGGCTTGACAATTTCCTTCTTGCCTCAGAGTTGCAGCAGACTGAAGTTGCATCATGCTGAAGCCAACGAGATCTGTCTCAGCATGGACCACACTGGCCATGCTGGTGTTCATCTGTCTCAGCATGCCTTGTTCTTTAAAATGCCTGTTTGAACAGACACATTATTGTAGCTGGCAACAGTCAGCCCGATGAAATGCTGGTTTGCAGTAGTCTTATGCGTCAGTAACTGGATTGGCTCATTTAACAGACAACTGTATGTGCACGCTGCACAACTGCACAACCTTGCTCTCCTGAATGTTACAGTGCTGCCATTGCAGTTGTTGTTGTGGTTCATCGGCGAGCGCGGCAAATGTTGTCCATCACACAAAGAAAAGAGCGGCACCAGCGCTGCACCAACAAAGCAAGCCTCACCTGTGCAGAGAAAACGCTTGCAGAGACTCCAAGACCGTTACAGAGGTGCACTGCGGCACCTGTTGGGTTGATGGGTACTGGGCGCTTCTGTGACACCGCTGGTAGTATTACGTTCATCTTTATCGTTTGTAAATGCAAAGTGGTGGCCACTTTATCACTGGACCTGCCAGCTCAGTCGTAGATGCATGTACACACGCTCCGATATGGAGCCAACTGCTGCCAGATATATCAAACAGCTGAATGGGTTGTCAGCAGCGCAGTGCTATGGTCCAGCATGAAGATGCAGTAATACTGCAGCATGTCGGCAGCACAGCTTTGGAAGGGTGCGAAGGCATTCGGGGGAGATGTGAAGGTGGGAATGGTTAATGCACAGCGAAATGTAAGAAGAAATAATAGATTTTCAAATATCTATTCATTTTCTATCGCTTATCAGGAGTCGGATCAGGGGGGGGCAGCAGCCTCAGCAGGGTAACCCAGGCAGCCCTCTCCATGGTAACTTCATTAAGCTCCTCTGTGGGGATCCCATGGCATTCCAAGGCCGGTAGAAAAACATGGTCCCTCCGGTGTGTCCAGGATCTCCTCCCAGTGGGACATGGCCTGAAAACCTCACCAGGGAGGAGCCAGGAGGCGTCCTGAGTGAACCCCTGTGGATGGAGAGGAGCAGTGGCTCTGTCTACTCTGAGCTCCTCCTGGAGGATTCTGAGGAAACTCATTTTGCCCACTTGTACCTGTGAGCTCATTCTTTTGGCCACTACTTAGGTGAGGGTAGGAATATAGATTCACTGGTAAATTGACAACATTGCTTTTTGTCTCAGCTCCTTCTTCACCACAACAGACGGATGCAGCGTCCACAGGGATGCAGACTGATTCTCATTGATCCACCTTTCAATCGCCTGCTTCATCCTTCAATCCCTCGTGAACAAGACCGCAAGGTACATAACTCATCTACTTGGGGCAGGATCAGATCCCTTCATACGAGTCCTTCTCATGGTTTCAATGATCCTAGGAGCTCAGCTGTCCAGGCCTCCATGCCCCTTGGTAGGCCCACCTGAGGCAAACGGGTCCTCGGACAAGAGCCAGGCAAAGTGTGGCTAAAAAAAAACCTATATTGAGAGAAAACATTGTTCCCCCTTTACCCTTCCCTGGACTTGGGCCACCAGGCCCCCCCACTGGGACCAGGCCTGGAGGCGGGGCTCGATGGTGAGGGTCTCGTTACTGGGCCTGCACCCAATCCACCATCGCATGAGCTCACCAGCTCATGGGTCCATACGGGTCAGGTGCAGAGTGAGCTGGGGCGTTTTCAAATGTCATGAATGCAAAATGAAAGCAGAAACATACAAAAGACAAAGGACAGAACAGTAACGGTGGGTAAAGGACATCCTCGCGATACTACCTGTCCCACTCACACCGGTTTCCGCAGGTGCAGAAGGTACTGACCTAATCGCAGAGGGTTGTGATTGGGCTGTATACAATGACTCGTACAGTTCCCAGGAGCTACCCCGGCCCACACAAAATCCACGGTTCGGTTCACATCACGGTTTTGTGGTCACGGTTTTCGGTTCGGTTCGGTTTAGTTTCCTTTGTTTAAAATCAACACAAAAACAATGTCAACATATTTCAACTCTGAAATTTTTAATTGAAAGATGAGTTTTCTTCAGTCTTAAAAATAAAAGTACAGTGTTTGAAATACAAAGAAATAATGCTGGATTTCTTATAAAAACTTATCACTGCGCCATCTAAAATAACAAAATAAATAATCATTTTTCCACTTGAAATGAAAGTGCACTGCAGTGTTTGAAATACAAATAAATAACGCTGGATTTCTTATAAAAACTTAAAGTGTCACTGTGCCATCTAAAATAAAATAATCAGTTTGCCACTTGAAATTTAAGTGCAGCATACACCAACACTAACATACACTGCACTATTCAACACTGCTTTGCTCATATTTTCATGTTCTTTTGTGGGGTGATGTCTCTTCATGTGAGTCAACATGTTGGACGTGTTGCCGGCAGCGTAAATAACGCGAGTCGAACAATGCTTGCACACGGTGGTACTTTTGTCCACAACTTTCTTGCCGGCCTCGTATGTCACCCCAAACCCAAAGTGCCTCCACACTGCAGAGCGATATTGTGCTGCCGGTGCATCTTCTATTTCTCTTTTAACGCCGCCACTAGCCATCTCCACAACTGAGCTGCTAAACTTCTTCTTCGTGTGATTATTGCCGGCTGAGACAAGCAACCGCTACAACTGCATTCCGCCACCCGCAGGAGTGTCCCTGCTGCTACACTCCATTACTTCCATTATGAAAAACTGATAAAGTTGCGCATGCATATGAACCGAACGGCACACACACGCTCCGAACCGAAGCAGTTGTACCGAACGGTTCGGATTATTTTCATGAACCGTTCCACCCCTAGTTTCTACTGAAAACCCAACAACCGATGTTCACTGGAATTCCTGCTTCACTGCACGCCAGTTTGGGTTTCCTTCGTGGCTCTAGTCTGGGCCGCATCACACGCTTGAGTAGTGCCGCGGCGCCATTTCTCCCCCATTAGAATGGAAACCAAAGCTGAATCCAGAGGAACCAGAACCAGGACGGCTGGCCCGGATAGCTACAGGAAGCCTCCAGCCCACATAAACCCCCCAGTGAACTGTGGGTAAGGAGTGATATGTGCAGTGGGATGGAGGTGTATGTAAACACAGCGACAACCCCCCCCTGACGCTGGTGTCTGTCCCAGGGTGTGACCCCACTCACCCCTATTGTGCTCCCTTGTTTTGCATTATAACGCCACTGTTTACACTCACGCCCGGTCCGATGAGCACACAAAGGCGTTACTGTTTACTCCCGCTTCAGTCCTGTCCTACTGAAACAATGATTAAATGATATTGCTTTTAGTTTGGACTGTAATGAGCAGAGAATGCTGGGAAACATGCTGTTTGTTCTTGAACTCTAATCATTTCTTTTTTTGTAAACTAAGCTGATGATATGTAAGTTTCTTCAACGTGTCCTCAGGTCCAACGGCGGAGACCGTCAGACCGTCCAGGGACGGCTGGACGAGAGAAACAACACAAAAGTCTCTCAGGGGATAATCAGAAGGATTCTTGCAACAGCAGAGATGTGTTGGTACCCGCTTCAAAGCTCCGTTTGAGTTGAAATAACTCATTTACAAAGAAACATAACACGCAAATGAAATAACATTTAATCCCAGATCAGCTTTTATCTTGCTGAAAGACTCAGGTGGGGCACAACGCCAGGCTGTGTGTTGAGTGCTAACTAGCTGCTGTTTTAACTGCAGGTTAATTCAGTTGTGAGGAAATTGTGCAACTTGTCCACAACACGCATGTGGTACAAACATAGAAATACTACCACTAGCCACACAGAAACGAACACAACAAATGTAAAAAGAATTGAACGTAAAAGTTCCTGAGGGACACCAACTAGCGTGATGTGCTTCCATAGAAGATTATACGTCCTCGGCCCACGCCACAGTCTGAGTAGGGTGTAGCTCTAAACTCATGTTTGACATCTCACTTATGTCCTCATCTGGAAGGAATAAAAGTGCCTCGTACACCCTGAGATGCTTTGTGGGATCCTCTCGTTTTAACTTGTGGGTTTGAGGCGCCGCCCGCCTTAATCACAGACTCCGGCGCTGAGCTCCAGGGAGGATCCCCACCTCTGAACCTGGGTGTGTATCTCTGTTTGTGTTCACGTCCAGTGTTTATGTGCTGGCTGAACCGAGTAGACAAAGCAGACTTTACATGAGTTTAGCTGCATACACAGCCCCCCACCCCACCCCCCCAGGAGGCACAGAGGAAGATTAGCTGAATCCAGGTTGTGTAAGCAATGATTTAGGGCAGCCGTTGATGCCAGTCAGGTAGTGTTGACACTAGGGACGGTTTCGCAACGGTCGCTTCAAGTAACTCCACTGTTTCTCCATGTCGGGATAAATTAGAAAAGGATCCTTCAGACCAGAGAAACTAATTCACATTTGTTTTCCTCCCATAATACCGAGCTGTGGGAGGATGTCAGTGACGGCTCCTTCTCCCAGATGATGTTTCTTCAATTTCACTGAACCTGAAACCAAATGTATTCTCATTAAACTTGTGTGTAATCCAGTTCTCGCTGTTTCATTAGCCAAGCAACCAGCTTGTGGTCAGGCCAGGACCACGAAAGCACAAAGTCTGAGTAGGAGGACGAAATAAAAGTCTGGGAATTAAATGAAAATGAAGTTGAAGCAGCACGGTGAAGCCAGTTAGGTCATCGTCCACCGGCGCCCCCCGCCACTCCACAACTCGGTCTAGACGCTTGGCATTTATAGAAGCTGCTGCAAACAGCAATCAGCATGTGTAAATGCCGAGCCGACCGTCTCCCGGCAACGCTGCTTCCGAGCAGCTTCATAAATGTCACCTAGTGGTATTAAGACTTCTCCTAGCATAACATGAGGAAGTCGCGCTTGTTGAAGTAGCGCACCAGGTGCATTCAGGTGCAACATGTCTGTTGCACTTCAGTCGTTGAAAGAAATACAATAAATAAATAAATAACTCCAGCCTCGCCGGTCGCGGCCAGGCGCTCTCAAACGAAGGCTAACGCCACCAAATGTGACCTGAATGCAGTGAAATTTATAAAATGCTGTTATGTGTAGCGACTACAGCGTAGAAACGCTAATTGATAAAAGTCAGACACATACGTTATCGATCCCAAGACGAGAGGACGAAACAGCAGAATGCTAAAGACCTTTTCCAGCCCAATACGAGCCACATGTAAATGATAAACCTTCACGTGCTAAGTCATCAGTGCACTTCGGATCACAGCCGGTTTAAGAAACATTGATCCTCTGCATAGCTTATCAATGGCATTTTCATTTGTGGGAAAGCCACACTTGTTGCCCTCTCCAGCAGAGCCGGGCCTGCAGGCCGGTGCAGGAATGTCCCCCGAGCAGTCGGCGGGGACCAGCTGACCGGAGGAACGGTGGCAGCTCAAGCGAGCAAAGCTTGCTAAATATCGCTCTGAAAGTGCCACGAGTACATGCTCCTCTGAGCAGCCTAACGTGACGCTGACTTGCAAGCGTCCATGGTTTTTGATGCCTTTGCAACCGGAACGCGTGAGTTTGGGTGTGACGTCCTTCCTGATCTGACTTCCAGCTTCCAAGATCTCTGAATGGAGCATGACTCTGCTCCGATCCATTAACATCCTCCGAATCGGGATGGATCAGTTATCTTCTTTACTTATTAAGTAAAAAAATGTTACGTTTTTTTTGTTTTGTTTCCTATTTTGCCAGAACTACCACAACAACACGGCAAAAAATTATTATCATATATACACATACATATATATATATATATATATATATACTGTATATACACACACACAGGAGCACTTTGATTCAGCAGACTTTGCCTCTCGAGGTTCAATTAAAAAAAAAAAAGAATATAAATAAATACATAAAGATAAAATATGTACCGGTACACTGTATACGAGACAGAGCCACATTTACAGTCACCTCAGATTCGGGGAAGCTGTGGATCCCAGAAACCTGAACGTGTCCACAGCAGACACTCGTTTACATGCACTAAGAGAAAGTCGAAATCTTTCCTTAATCCGACCTATATCGAAGTTTTAAAAGTCGTGTTTACACCTTAGCCGGGTTGTAGTCGAACCGGACTGAAGATCTTGAGATCGAGCTTTTAGTGCCAGATAGTTCGTCCTAATCCGAGTTATTCCAGCATGTACACCAACCCACGCTTAGCCGAGCTACTGACCGCCCAGAGACCCCCCCCTCCGGAAGTGACGACACTGCAGGAGCAGGAATAACGACAGTCACAGCATCACAACAACACGGTACTAGAAGAAGAAGAGGGATACTTTGCTGCATCTCACCTGCAACATGATCAGCTTATTATGAATGACATTTACAGAGCTGCTGGATCGTTAGTGTCCATTTTTCCCATGTTGTCGTCCTTCATGCTTGTTTACTAATTGTACTGGAAGAACGCGAAAGTGCGTGAGGCGCCACCTAGCGTCGGAGAGTCGAACCACATCACTCCATAATCGATGGTTTTCTTGTACATGTATACTTGGATTTCTCTGAAACTCCTCTTTATCCTTAGCTAGATTGTTTCCAATAGCTGGATTTAGATGTGCATGTGTTGAGTGTTGTTGAGGATGGTGAGGGGAGGGAGTGGTGGGGGTTTCCTCCTGAAGTCCGGTCCAGCTCCAGGTGGTTCCAATAGCACCAGTACACCGCCTCCAGTCAAATCAAGCATTTTTGTTGTCATTCTGCTTCCACGTAACAACATGTAAACTGGTAACCACTCCGGGAACTCCGATGGCCGCGGTGTCTTCTGCACGCTTCAGGAGTTTCCCAGAAACCCAGGCTCAAATAGATGTAACCTTTGAGTTTGTAAGAGTAAATTAACAGCTTTGTTACTGTAAAACTTTCAGCGCGTTAAGAACTAATATTTACTTTATTATGCACATATCCAGTTATGATATCGACTTATTTCCAGCTGAAAGCTGCTGTCACACCAAAGCAAATCCTGCTGCGGATGAGAAAGGCTCAGCACTTCTACTCCTGCTTCATCAATGCCACGATTGTCTTAAAAAAAGCTTCACACTCTCGTCTTTCAGGAGTTTTATAATGTAAATGTTCAATATTTGCACACTTGTATTGATACCTGTTTTGTATTATTTTGTGTTTTGATCACCTGTATACCACTATAAAAAAATAAAAGATGAACCTTGAACTGTAGCTTTAGTGGGCTTCTGACCCTGCTGCGTCGAGCACTCGTGCACGTTTACCTACCAGTAAGCCGCCTAGGCTGTTAGTTAGATTCATTTAAGTGTTTGTCCGGAGCTACGAGAGATGGACGCTTCTCAGACTCTATGAGGAAGAAACCAAACAGCAAACAGGAACTCTACCGAGTTTCTGTATGTGTGGTTTTGTTCGTTGGAACTTGAAGTTTCTAAACGTCAGAAGCTGTGTCTGGTAAAACCTTGAAGTGTAAAATCCTCCTCCAGCGTCCTTCAAGTGCATTTTACATTGTTTTGAACCAACACACACTTGCCTGAAGCACAGAGCTTCACATTTGAAGAGCTTTAAATCTCCCTGTCTCAGACAATATTCTCTGTGCTTACATCACGTAGTTACACCCATGTGAGTAAATCATGTCGGCCTGTTAAGAGGATTGTCATTAAGTGCTTAAAACTCTGCCTTGGATAGGCTGAAACAATGGGATGAGCCCACTGGGGCTTTCTGCCCGGGTTGACGGGAAACACTGGGGACCTGATTTGCATTTCAAACATGTAGCATAACCATTGTAAACGCTGCCTAACTGCTAACGGACACTTTATCTCCGAGCCTGGTTGCTGCCGCAGCCAACAGAAATAGAAGACCTGAAATGAGATAAACGGGGAGAAAAATGCCAGACATTTCTGGTATTTTCTCAGGTTGTCACGCCTCCATACCACTGCAGCCTTAACACGGCTTGACCACAACATAAATATAGCTGGTCACTTCCCCTCATGGCGAATGTGACACTTGTGTCACTCATGATGGGAATAACCCCAACTAACTTTCCACGACAGAAATAACCGTGTGTTAACTGCATCTTATGGCAGGAAGACAGATAGTGTGTCTTTTTATTTGCATCTTAGTGTATATTTCTTAAGACACAAACACGTAAATATGACATTTATGACACTCCCCCCCTTTTCCCATGTAAACTGAGTAAAGGGCATCCTCCAGGCAAACATTTGTGGCCCCTATAAGACCCAAATGAGTCCCAGCTGGGACGGTCCGCTTGTACCAGCCTGATGCTGGTGAGTACCCCGTGGGTTTGCTTATGTGGTAAAGTGGGACCTAGCCTGGCCAGATAGGGGGACTGGTTCCTCTGGATCCAACGTTGACTTGCTCTGGTTGTCTCTTGTTGGTTGTATGCCAACACAATGATGTCTAGATTTATTCAATATCAATTTTTATGTTTTCATTATCAGTTTTTTTCAGTATCTCAGGGTCTTGTTCATGAGTGAGGGAACGATAGAGCGTGAGATTGACAGACGGATCGGCGCAGCGTCCGCAGTTATGCGGGCGATGTACCGGACCGTTGTGGTGAAGAAGGACCTGAGTCGAAAGGCGAAGCTCTCGATTTACCGGTCAATCTACGCACCTACCCTCACCTATGGTCATGAACTTTGGGTAGTGACCGAAAGGACAAGATTGGGGATACAAGCGGCCGAGATGAGTTTCCTCCGCAGGGTGGCTGGACGCTCCCTTAGAGATAGGGTTAGGAGTTCGGTCACCCGGGAGGAGCTCGGAGTCGAGCCGCTGCTCCTTCACATTGAGAGGAGTCAGCTGAGGTGGCTTGGGCATCTGTACCGGATCCTCCTGGACGCCTCCCTAGGGAGGTGTTCCAGGCATGTCCCAACGGGAGGAGACCCCGGGGAACATCCAGGACACGCTGGAGAGACTATGTCTCTCGGCTGGCCTGGGAACGTCTTGGACTCCCCTCGGAAGAGCTGGAGGAAGTGTCTGGGGTGAAGGAAGTCTGGGCATCTCTGCTGAGGCTGCTGCCCCCGCAACCCGGGAACGGATAAGCGGAAGAAGATGGATGGATGGATGGATGGATGGATGGATGGATGGATGGATGGATGGATGGATGGGTTTTTACGGTTGTTCCTTCTTACATCCATTGGTACTGCAGCCTTACCAATAGATGCAAGAAGGAACAACCGTAAAAACTAATGCTGAAAATCCTTTTTGAATAAATCTAGACGTCATCGTGTTGGCATACAACCAACCAGAGAATCCGAGTATGAGACTGGTCTCAAGACTAAGGGATGCTGGTGAATTACTGTTGTCAGCTTTGCAGTAAAAACCTGCTGATCCAAGGCTTTGAACTGGGCCTCCATCCTTTCTGAGTCACTGCATCAGACCCGCCCCCTGTCCTGTTGTGATTGGTTCGGTACGCTTCGTACCGGTGGAAGTAGCTTAGAATAGTGAAGATATCAGAGCTATTTCACAATGAAGAAAGGATCAATTATAGCTGTTAAGAAACCCACTTCGAGTCCACTTGGCCAACATGAAATGTGCCCATTGGGGTCCTATTTTTATCTCAGATGGACACCTACGTAGAAATGTTCGCCGGGTTGTTGTCTTTATTTGACCAAGTCTCTCACTTTCTTGGAAGTTGACTCAGTAGTGCCAGTAAAGCTCTGCAAACACACCGTTGTTTGCTCTTGCTGGTGCTGAGATGACGGGCCGCGGGGGCAAAGAGCAACGGGCTGTAAATGCTAACCGTGGCCAGATGCCGTAAAAATGGGAATTCCTGTTTGAAGGCAAACAGGAGCTCCAGTACGACAGCGTACTTGTGAACCTGTTTCATTTGTTCAGAGCTTTCATCTTTACACAACGTCTTTTTTTTTTGTTGATACAATTCAGAAAGTCAGCTGAGGAATGGTGCAGGATGTAGTACGTGATAATTCAGCACTTCACCTCCTGTTCACCACCAAGAAGTTGAGAAGCTGCTGCGTTATCTAGGCTTACGGCCGCCACATCCGCTGCTTTTATGTTGTAAACAAATAACTTTTGTCTTCTGAGATTCTTCCTCACTGAAGCATGAGTAAGAACAGTACTTTCAGTACTATCGGATGTCCTTTGCATTTTTACACACATGTAGAAACAGTCAGTTGTGGTTTTCCACTTTGTAGGGATCCTAACTTGATATTTGATCTTAATTTAGTAAATGCATTGAAATGCATTTTTATTAAATACATCAACATCTCTTTTGCAAAACAGCACATGCCAACGACAAAGAGGTTCTGAAATGCTTTAGTTACTTTCTTTTCCCTGACAGATGTAAACATTCAGTTTAAACCAGGTTCACCGACAGTCAGTAGGTCAGCGCTTTACAGGAAGTGGGAAATGAGCTTTTAAGGGAATCAGTTGTAGGACTTGTTGTATCTGTGTGATGAACTTCCTTCAAAGAAGAGAGAAAAATGAGGAAATTAAACCGCACCTTGTAAAAAAAACACTGATAACAACATGCCCGGTCCTTCCTTCCTCCCCGCTGCTACCAGACTGTACAACCAGGCCTGCTCACAGTAGTAAACGGACAACGGACAGTAATAACAAAATGTGCAATATCCTACCTCTTTTTTGCACTGTATTTTATCTCATACTGCACTATTTTTCTTCTCCTGTATATAGAAATATATAAAATATATATAAAATATACTATTTATGTTATGTTTATGTAATAATTGCTCGAGGGTCATGTTCTGGGTCTCTGGAAAGCGCCTAGAGACAACTTCTGTTGTAATAGACGCTATATAAATAAAATGTAATTGAATTAAATTATATACTGTTTATATTTTTTAATTATATATTTTTTTACTTTTTTAGCCTTTTTCTCTGCATGTGTGTCTTGTGTGTACTGCTGCTGCTCAAAGTGAATTTCCCCACTATCTAATCTAATCTAATGCCCCAAAGAGGACATCAAACCAGTAAGTAGGGCTAAAATAAAGGATGAAGATGATATTTTCTTCCTGTAATCAAAAAAACGTACTTTAATCACCGGTAGCTTTATTTATGTTGTTCATATCAGATCCTACTTACTCTAATTCCTGTGGACTGTGATGCGTTGATGAAATAGCTGTTAATTATTAATAGACGCCAGCAATTCAAGTTCGACAGTCTGTGACATTTGTAAATGTAAAAACAAACAAACAAGAGGACGGAGAACTTTAGGGGATTTTACTTTAAAGGCTGACTTATGGTTCTGCGTTACACCAACGCAGAGCCTACGCCGTAGGTCTGCGTTGGTGTAACGCGGAACCATAATTCAGGTCAAACTAATACAAGTAAGTGGACTTATTTTCATAAAGCGCCTTTCTACAAAGAAATTTACATTTTACGTCTCATTTATTCATTCACACACGCACTAATATACTTGGGTAACAGTTAGGCACCAAATATAATATATTTAATTTTATCAGCCGGCAAAAATAAGAACTTTATTGATCCCACATAGGAGTAATTCATGTTATATCAGCTATAGAGAACAAGGTAGTGCCGAAAAACAATATATATCCCCCCTCACAAAAATAGACATATTTTTTCATCAACAAAACAACATAACCAGCACTGCTCACAGTAGACCACAAACAATCTGACAATAAATGTACATACTAGAAAATAATGTGCAATTATGTAAATATCCATCTGTAAATATCCGTCTGTTATTTTATATACCAGTATTTCTTATTATTTCTTATTATTATTTCTTATTATTATTATTATTATTATTATTATTATTATTATTATTATTATTATTATTATTATTATTATTATTATACCAGTACTGTTTATAGTGTGTCATACTCTGATATTATTACTGTATTATTATTATTTCTATTGATGCCTCTTGTTTTGCACTATCCCCTTTGCTGCTGTACACTGCGAATTTCCCCGCTGTGGGACTAATAAAGGATTATCTTATTTTATCTTAACAAATTAAAAAAAATTCGAATAACAAAATAACATATTTGAACCATTTTTCAGACAATAAAATAACAATAACAATAAAATGTAATGTAATGTATAAAAATGTAAAATATGCTTTGTTGATGAGAAAATATGTTTCTCTATTTTTCTTATTTTTGTGAGGGGAATTCATGTAATTTTTCTTTAAAGAGTGAAACTTTAAAATGCAAAATGCAAAATTACATCAGCCGATCTGACCAATCACGCGGTCGGGGTCTGTCTACGTCACATTCCAGCGGGCCAATGAGCTGCGCCCACGACGGTAGAAAAGCTCGCTCCCGCAGCCCGGCTGTAAACCAGCAGCTGACGGAGCTCCGTCACCGTGCCCGCACAGAGACAGCTCCAGGCCGCCGCTCATCATCCTCTCACCGCTGGACGCGCGTCCCTCTCGGACCTTAATCGGGACAGACATGGTGGTGGTCGCGGCTCCGCACAAGCTGCTGCTCATCTCCGGCCAGCAGGGCGTCGCCCCGCTGCTGCCGTCGTCGGCGGCGAGCCAGGCGTCGTCGGACTCGGACTCCAACACGTCCACGGGGCCGCCGGTGCGGAAGCGGCAGCGGCTCACGCACTTGAGTCCGGAGGAAAAAGCCCTGCGCAGGTCGGTTCCGCGGACGATATCAGTAAAATAAAAACCAAATATCTTAAGATTGATGACGCCAGTATTTGAAACTGGGTCAAAAAAACAGACCCTAGTGCAGATAACTGCATCACCTTTGTACTTTGGACGCTGTAAAAACCCCTATCAGCCCCTATCAGGGCCGGTGTTCTGACATTTTTTGCTGCTTTGCAAAAAAATGCTCCCTAATGGTTTTCTACCTTTTGTAGAGCTACAATTTTACTGTGTTTTACTCCCTAGCCCACTTCCTTTCCCCCCCAAGTGGCCGTCATTGTAAATAAGAATGTTCTTAATGACCTGCCTGCGTAAATAAAGGCCAATGACTGAATGAATATCAAATAAAGCCATATAATTGTTTTTTTCCCCTCTTTATTGTATGTTCACAAAGTGTAATGCTATTCATGTCATGGGTAGTGTATTTTGAACGATCAAATACTCAACATCCCATATTATTCATTTTACATCGTACAAGAAATGATGCAAACTTAAATTAAAATCAACTGTGCACATGCGCAGAACCGCAAAGAAGCATTTCTCGGCAGGTAGCAGAAATGGGCAGAACACCGGTGCTGCTGCTGCAGGCAGGGCCGGTCCTGGATCTGCCTGCGTGGCAGGAACATGGCCGGTGATTGCGCAAGACCGCGCATCAGAGTCAATGACGGTGGATGACTAGAGTCAGCATCATGGAAAAGAAGTTAAGGCCGTTCTTTTTTTTTTTTTTTTAATCTTTTTCTCTCTCTGTCTTCTGTTTTTTTTTCCAGGAAACTCAAGAATAGAGTTGCAGCTCAAACCGCCAGAGACAGAAAAAAGGCCAAGATGGGGGAGCTGGAACAGCAGGTCATAGAGTTGGAGCTGGAGGTAGATGTTTGGATTTTCTCCTGGATCTAGTGTTTTTGTCAGCTTGTTTCAATTTTAGTTTTAGTCTATTCTTTGGGTCAAACTATTTTAATTTTTATTAGTTTTAGTCATATTCATACTCCTTTTAGTCGTCAAGTTTCAGTCGACTAAAAGTCTGAGCATTTTAGTCTTTTAGTCAGAATTGTCCAGGACCATTTTAGTCTAGTTTTAGTCAAAGATTGTATTTAGCCAAACCCGTTTTACAATTCAAACAAGGTTATCTTATTATTATATTATTGTTACCTTATAGACTCAAGAATACATTCATTCCAGATACAGAAGACTCTAGATTGAGTTTACAACATATTTATTTTTCCACATTTCTCCCCATCTTTTTCTTTTTCCACGACACATTGGGTTTTCTTTTCCACGTCTATGTAGGAAAGTGTATCCAAAGATGGTCTCTTCTTTTTCTCCCACCCCCAGAGAAGATCCCCACATGGCCGTCCATCGGTCCCTTTCTCTATTTAACTCTGTTTTTAATTGACGTCTATTTTTTTTCCTGTTTTTTGTGACCTCGGATTGAGGAAGTGACGTAAACAACGAGGAAACTACTTAAAAAAAATGGACATTAAGGATCTTTGTTATAACATTTCATCTCATTTTGTTCAACGAAAATGAAGCCACATTTAAGCAGAGTTTTTATTTTGTAATCTAGATTTTAGTCTGGTTTTTATTCGTCTACAATATTGCATTATAAGTTTAATTATTGTTATCGTCACATGACCAGCATTTTTGTTGCGTCTCGTCTCGTTTTCCTCAGGTGATAAAGGTTCGTTGACGATATTTGGTCATTTTTGTTGACGAAAGCATCGTTACCTCCATCCCACCCAGTCATGTACACTGCAGTCATGCATTCTCAGAAATCAGTACCAGATCTCAAAACAGAAATAAATTATACAAATCTAGCATTTCAATGTTTTGGTTTTGCATGATTTCTTTTTCTTCCCTGGTTTCACTTCTGGTTCTGACTTGTTCACCCTTCACTCCTCAAACGGCAAGTTTCACTAACTTCTTTTCCTTTTTTCTTCTTCTTCTCTCCCAGAACCAGAAACTTCACATTGAAAACCGGCTGCTTCTGGCAAAAACCAACGGCCTGTTGACAGAAAACGAGGAACTGAGACAGAGACTTGGGTTGGACACCCTTGACTCGAAACCGGAGGTAGGACCTCGTGCTGAGTTCATAGGTCACCCGGGCTGCAGGGATTCTCACACATAAATGTTCTTATATTTATTTTCTCCTCCCCCCCAAAAAAGGTTCAGACGCTGTCTACTGGGAACGAAGCAAATTTGGGGATCGGGTCTTCTGAGTCCGCAGCACTCAGGCTACGTGTGCCTCCGCAGCAGGTGCAGGCCCAGCACCCCCCAAATCTGAAGACTTCTCAGTGGATACAGATGACCCTGATGTTACAGACAATGAGGTAAATAATAATGAAGAATACCATGTAGTAGGGCTGGGCAATTTTGGACAAAAATAAAATCCCAATTTTTTTTTTTTCTCTCTGAAAACCCGATTTTCGATTTTTTTTTTTTTTTGGTAAAACTACAAAAGACGATGGAATAAATTGTTTCAAATATATTATCTTTATTTTTAAAGAAAAATAGCAAACAAATTTCCCTATTGGGAATTAAGTGCAATTGAAAGATACTGTAAATCTTCCTTGAGTTTAGTAAAGTGACAACATTTACAATTTTCTTGACCAAACAAAGATGCTGTAATGCAGCCAGCTGCAAAAAAGGAAAATCGATTTTCCGATTTTTTTTTTTCTCCTTTTTTTAACATCGTCTTGATTAATAAATCTGATTTAGATTTAAAATCAATTAATCGCACAGCCCTACCATGTAGTAATGAACAACTGCAGTGTATCTTACTGGACTGACCAGCTTCTCCTCTCCCCCCCCAGTCTGATTTGCTATTGGGCTTTCTGGACATCCTTGACCCGGAGCTGTTCCTCAAGTCTTGCGAGCAGGCCTGCCAGGAGTCGCAGGTGCTGCTGGCTGGAGGGGGGGACCCAGTACCTGCCGCCGCACCTGCAGCTCTGGGGCCCCCACCAGTTAAGCTGGAGACCCTTAATGAACTGATCCACTTCGACCACATCTACACGAAGCCCGTGGAGGAGGAGAGCAGCGTGCAGTGCAGCGACTCGGAGAGCAGCGCGGACGAGAAGACGCAGCAGGCCGCCGAGGTGGTGCTGGTGGAGGAGGAGACCGTCTGCATCAAAGACGAACCCGAGGAAGTGGTCATCCCCGCCTGCAGCGGCCCCATGGATGACCTCTTCCCCGGAGTCTCCGACCCCGCCCTCGGCGCCAAGGAGGCCTGCCTGGCCGACACCTACAGCGACTCTGGATACGAAGGGTCTCCCTCCCCTTTCAGCGACATGTCGTCCCCCCTGTGCTCCGCCGGCTCCTGGGACGACATGTTCGCCAACGAACTCTTCCCCCAGCTCATCAGCGTCTGAATCCAGCCCAACATCCTGTAAATACACATCAGAGCTAATGTGTAGCTTCACCTGTAACCCCCCACCGCCAGCCAGAGCGCCTCTGAACCGGGCCGTTCATGGGCCGGGCCGTAGTGCAGAATCAGCAGGGCCGTACCGCTGCTGACGCTGCCCCCCCGTGGGGCAGACGGAGGGAATCACGGCTTCGTCTCGGCGTAACTTCATT